>NW_006768801.1:364471-369301 GCF_000204055.1 Melampsora larici-populina 98AG31 | reverse complement strand
GAAAAAAAAAAACTTTGAGAACGAATGTTTGATGAATTTTGTGGAAAATATCATGGTTATTGTGTAGAGAACAGATTGAGGTATGTGAGTATTTTGAATGAAGTGGGGTTTTTGATCGTTGGGATTGGAATGGATACTTGGTTGCTTTAAGCTGGTAAGCTGTTTTTTGATACATGCATTTAGAGAAGGTCAAGAGGATTTTTTGGGTCAGAAGGTTTTGATCTTCATTCCATGAGAGCAACTACGACGAGTCAGGTAAGTCTAAGACCAGAAACGCGTTTTGGTGGAATTTAGGCCATTGAGCGCATGAGAAAAGAAATGAAATTGAATCTCTTTTCGAACGGTGCCCAAAATAGAATGTTAAATTGGTTCAAGAGTTTGTAAGATCAATGATCATTCAAAACTTATAGATTTGATTGAATTAATCTTTGTAAGACAAAACAGATTGTAAATGACTTTTACAAGGTTATTTTCTTTTTGAGAAGGAGAGAAGAAAGCAAGTTTGACGGTTAAAGTTAATTCTTCTTGGATGACATATGCTTGGTTCTGTGGTTCAAGAAAAGAAGGATTCAATCTCATTAATTTGAAGAATAGATCTTGGTAAATCGACCCCCCAAAAAGAAAAGACTTAACATGTTCTCTTCTAATTCTGATAATTTCTTTTTATGTTGATCTAATTCAGATTTAAGTTTTTTTAAATCTTCAGCTTCCTTTGTAAAAAAAAAACCAAATCATAGAAACATCAAATGAGTCTTTTTCTTAAGCAGAGTTTGATACTTGAGATGAGAAGAGATATTGAACCTTTTGACGCATATAACGAGTTTCTTCACTACGTTCTTTTTGGGCAAAGTCTTTACTGTTAGCAGTTGCTCCTGGATGATCAGAACTGATGAAGACCAATGAGAAAGGATAGGAAATTGATCAGATCAACTTGAATGAACCAGAAAAGTGATGATAGATGACTTACTAGGTTCTTATGATTGAAAAAGGTAAAGTAGTCTTTGTGATCGAAGAATGGATGGGTAAAAGACGTCGAGTTGAGATTGATAACATCTTTTAATGAAGTTTTGATTGTTTTGGTGAGGTTTGAGGATGCTTGAGAAAGGTTTGAAAGTAGTTTTAGATGGAAAGCAAGGGGAAGGGGAACAGGAAGGACAAAGGGATTAAAAAGGTTACTTTACTGTCAATCTGATTGTACTTTAGCTTTCTTCATTTCGCTTAAACGGTAATCATCTTATTACCGGAGTCATCATCATATTCCCGGATTATCATCATTCGAATTCATTTCATTCATTCATTGTTTGTCTTTTCATTTTGTACGTAGTTTTTGGTACACGATAACTCATTTGGACGTGTATATGCTGAGCATGAACTTGTGTTCACCAAAAATCAAAGCAGCGAATCAAGATCTCGTGACTTTATGCCTGGTGAATTTGATGTGCTACCCATATTTTACAGACGGCGCTTCCTGTGGAATGTTGGAAGGCAGTTGAAGGAACTATGCGAGGGAACTATGGAGTACACACTCATACCAGATGTGATTATAGGTAGTTATTCTGAGTCTTTTGCTTTACTCTTTTCCCACGTTTGTTACCAGCTACAAGCACAGAGGAAGGTCTTGGCTCTTGATGCGTTATTCGACAGCTACAACTACCAAATGTTTGGTTAACTATCAAACTTTGGACTTTTTCTTTGTATGAGGAAATCATGGGAAATCTTCACTTGTTAGGCAAAGACAATCATCACCGGTAAATTGTGATACGGTATACGGTTCACCAAGCTTGATATGTTTCTTCCTGCAAAACTCGAGCAAATTGGAGGTGAAGTATACAATTGTAAAACCAAGTTTCACGCTGATTCACCTTCATGAATGTTGGAAGATGTTGTAGCGAGAACAGATGGCAACATCACATTGTCACGGGTCTTATTTAAACTGAAAACCGGGGTTAAAGACCTAACAAGCAAAAATACAAAATAAACTTGGTGTAAGGCTTGAGCAGAAGGGTCACTTCAATGCCGATAGGATCTCGAGCCCGATGAACGAAGCGGAAGATGAGGACTACTGTGGGGATTTCCCCAAGATGGCATGCTATTCATCGAAGATTGCTTTCTCCTTTCGTAAAGAAATTCGGTTGCTCTGATGGAGGAAAACCGTTGTGGGGATTCTTTATAAGGGCAAGTGTTTCGTAATTCTCAGGGCGACGCAACCCACGACATCGCATCAATGCTCGCAGAGGAAGAATTGATGAACACCATGAGGGCCCATGAAAGACTCATACGAGTTACATCTTATTGAGATCATTTCAGAAATCACCTTCTCCGTGAAACATTCATCACATCGGCTTTCCAGAAGTCTCCGCACTACCAAATGTTGAAGCCGGTTTGGCATCAAACACTTCTTGAGCTCGCCCACGAACCCTCTCGATTTCAACAACATACGCTGCGAAGTTTTCATTTCTCTTGGAAATCCACGTACATATTTCCTTCTATCACTTCACACCTTGTCAGGCAACATCATTCATTCAACAGCTTCCCGACAAATTCGCTCTTTTTTCCTCTTTTTTCCGTTAATCGAATTCGACACACCTGAGGTAGATTCAGTCTCGCATTTATATTCCAAATCATACTTCTGACTAATGAAATTTCTTCATGCTTTCTTCAGATAATCCGCTATCCAGGATCACAATTCAGCTCGTTGTATGAAGCTTTACAGCATGACTTTCAAGATTCGCCGGTGCTATGCTTTTCCGATCATGATGGCCACCTATCTTCTTGGGAATCTATTGACCACATTGTCAACACCTATTCCAATGGAGATCATGATGGAGCACTCAGCCTATGAGCTTGGGAGTGCATCAAAGCCAATTTCCGAAAATACCGCCCTCAGAGGAGGGATAGGATCTGATTTGTCGCACCAGGCTTCAGAGACCAGCTTTGTCAACAAGAAGTCTTTCGGTAGTGATAACAGCTTTCCTCGCTCGGGTTATCACGATACATTTATAGAACAAGAGCATGCCGCTTCTGGGGAATGGAAACCTACGACTAAACAAAAGAAAGATGGCATTATCGAACGGTTGAGAAAATTTAAGACTGCCCGCTTCCGTCGTGGTCGTGCTCTTGCAAGGGAACTCTTTCCAAAGAAATCTCCAAAGAAAATCTCGCCTATCGATTCTGCAACCAAGAGATTTTTCAAGACCCTTTTCAAACCTTTCAACCTCCTTTACAAAGGTATCAAGAAGATAATCTCCAAAGCTTTGACAAAAATCAGGTCTAAGACTAAACCAGTCAAAGGGGTGGAAGAAAGTGCGGTTATCGATCACGCAGGTTCTTTTCCCAAATCGGGCCACTTAAACGGCGAGGGTGCTAGGTCTTTCGGATCGTCATCGACCTCAAGCTTCGGCGAGGACAATGAGCACATCGGCTTTCATCCGCAATCATATAGAGAATACGAGTCAGGCGAGTCTTCTCGGTCATTGGGGTCGGGATCACAACATGGATACGATGCCGATGAGTCATATAGGTGGTCCTCGCAGTCGCCTGCAAGATCAAGCCTCAATGTGGAGAAAGGCCACTCCGAACCTTTTGGATCTCTCCGTCCGCAATCAAATGATGGCCTACACTTTCCCATCGATGAGACTAATGTTTGGGATGCACACTTCAAAGGAGCTCGCTACGATCCTGCTCAAACCGCATCGACTACCTCAACTGACCGATCCGCTGCACATCCAAATCCCTCTGGTCTGGAAGGTATCAAGAATGAGATTGACCTTGATAAATCGGCTAAGGCCAGGGAGCTGGAGACTAAAACTCGCGAAACTACCCCGCATTCTCAAACGCACACCACAACCGATGATCAGATTCCTCATGTCAATCTCGATGACATCTTACATGGTGGTTCTGAGGGAAGCCAGGCGGATAAGGTGAAAGCCCAAGTGAACCCAACCTCTGATGTCACCCCGAAGGTTGATACTACACCTCTCAAAACCGAGTCTAAAGCCCCTGATGTCGACTCGAAAACTCATGTTCAAGATGGGATCAAGGTTGAGAAAAATCCTCCAAATGAGATCCCCAAAGTGGAGCTTAATACTCAACCTGCTCAGGAGCTTCATTCTCCGCCAGTAGAGATCGCTCAAGAAACTAAGGATCCTGCTCTCAATTCGAATGGCGCCTCTATCTCAGAAGTCAAGGGAACTGTAGATGATAAGAAATCGACTTCTCCGGTCGAGCTACCTAAAGCTCTCAAGATAGAAAATCCACCAGCGGTAAAGACTCCAGAAGTGGTGAAGACTCCGGGATTGGTACCAGATTCACCGGCGGTAAATAACCCCTCAGTGGCAGACCCATCAGTGACAGAAGTGCTGAAGACCCAACCAGTAGTAGAAACCCCACCAGCAGCTAATATACCACCTGTAGAAGCCGTCAAGAACCCTCATGTTTTGAAAGAAGAAGTTACCAATGCAGACAAAGCACGATCAGAACTATCTAATGAAATTTCCAAAAACCATCAACCAATCCAAGAAGGGGTGATTAAAGACGCAAAAGTGAAGTCCGATATTCCTCCCAAAGGTTCTCTCGAAGCCACGCATAGTGATACAAAAGAGAGTCCGGTAATCATTGGCGCCAAAGACACGAAAGATCCCAATGCAGTTGATCTCACCACGCATGCCGTAGACACAAGTTTATCTAAAACTCCACCCCTATCTCTAGCTGATAGAATCAAGAAAGTTCAAAATTTGTTGTCTTTGAGAATACCAAATTGGTTACATCGGGATCCTCAGGATGAAGAGTTTATTGAGAATTTGGAGTCTGTTCTCAAAAATCCGATTCGCT
>NW_006768801.1:360810-364371 GCF_000204055.1 Melampsora larici-populina 98AG31 | reverse complement strand
TCAGGTGAGTAAACTTTGGATCTGAGTCGGATTTATTCAGATATAGTATTGATAGAACGATATTGTTCTAAATGGATAATTTTTCATTCTCAGCTGGTCGTCGTCAGTTCATGATTCGAAAGGTGTGGCTGTTTTGACCTTCAATGACATTATCCTTGGCTCATTGGAGTTAGTTGATCGATTGTCAAAGAAGACAGGATCTAAAACTTTCAATAACATAAAATAATCATAATACTATCACTCTCGTTCATTTCTTGATCTATCCTTCATGTTCATCACTTCTTGGATTCTTATTTAGCATTTGTAGCTTTTTTTCGTATAGTTTTTCACCCTCTTTTGTCAAATATTACACGCTCATTGTTATCATTCTAGCTTGTAATTTATATCTTGCATATCAAACGTTTGTTGAATGAGATCTTTGAAATCAAAAACAAATGAAAACTTTTTTACTTTCTTTTTTTACTTTTTCAGAACTCGTGTAATGGGGTTGAGATATGAAATTGATCCCCTTCCTCTCGGTTTTTCAAATTTTGTAGTTCCTTTGCATTTAATCTTCATACCCAAAGTCTTTGTTGAGAAAAAGATACATCTTGTGTAAACATCATCTTCAACAAGGGATAAGTATACAACATTTTTCTTTTCAAGGACCAAATGAATTAAGGGAATCAAACGATGTGTGTAAACGCAACATCTTCTTGAAAGGTATTTTTGAACTCAAGCAAATTCAGCAACCTACTGATCAATGACGCCAGATCTGTGTGTTGTCTTAAATTTGAGGGGTGGAAACCTTGATCCCACTTCTACTTATGCTCGACCATTTTTCATGAGCCCATGGAAGGTCCACTTCAACTCAGAATCAAAGGAAATAGAGGTATGTATGACATCAAGAAGGATACACACCGCAGCCGTCGTGAATCATATGATGGCAGCCCGGCGATATCCGAACCCCAATTTAGGCCTTTACATATCCGACAGTTCTGTCGGGGCGGTTGATGTTGGTCATATCTGGTCACATCGAAAAGTTCAAAAGAAACCCACGAAGATCAAGTTCAAAACCCAAGTGAAGGAACTATTGAAGATAACGAAGCTCTAGTGAATTGAGATGGAAAGAGACTCGAAGTTCAGCCCGATGGATGTCAACCAAGTTGCTACACTCGGTGAGGCTAGATAGCAATTTCATCCTTTGCTCTGATAACCCTTTACTTCACCACATGACGTCATTCATGCCAGTCTTCGATTGAACTTTCAAACGTTATCATAAACTTTCCTCTGTGGTTCTCTCCAATCGATCTGATTCTGCAAGATGCGTATTGGAGTCATTTCTCTGCCTGAGCGTATGTCAGTTGCAAAGTCAACAGGGTTGATAGATTTAGCATCAGGAGGGGTCGCAGTCTGTTGCCTATCTTACCTGTGCAATTCCCTGCCCCAAATGCCATCGGCCCTAAGTTTGCCTAGTGAACTGATGATTCTGATACAAATCGAATTCCTCGTTTTCAATACTAGGCATGTTCATACTCGATGTGAGTACTCTCGATGCGATATCGCCGGCGTGTCTTTATTTCGATGGATTGAACATTTCAATATAGTCATTATGCTCAGTATTTGCCAACCACGGAGAGGCTTTACGGGGGATCTGTTTTCAATGCTTATATCCACAAGCCTGTGTATACTCAGAACCTTCGTGTCAACCATATGAAGCACTCCTAAGCGTGTCACGGCAGTTCCTGACGGATTTGTATCTCCGAACTGATCTTGGAATTTTAAATTGCAGAGCTTTGAATACTCGGCGGATTTCAATGTGACTCACAAGCCTACTTTTGGTCCTGATGAGTGGCATATTGGTGGTGGTGGTACATATGGTGAGTTATGATATTTCTGTCTTTTTGCTCAAGTATCAGTCGCGAGTCACTGACCTGTGCACTTCCCAAATGACTGATTTGTAGCTGCCATAGGTGCTCGAATCTGGTCAGTATACCATTCTTATTGATAACCTCACATATAATCATGACTGGCAATATGTTACAACACATCGATGAGATGAAACCAATGGTCTCTCCCCTCAATCACTGACGCGAATATGTTGTTATTTGGTCTGAATTGAATGGTTTGTCAGGATAGGTACCGCCCAAGCAGATCTTAATGCTCATCCACAAAGGTCAAGACTTTCCATCCGAAATCGAAGAAAGACTGTTAAATTATTCTCCATCTCTCTTTACTTTTATCAACGATCCTAATCATCCTTTAACGACTCGAGCTTTAAACATTTACTCAAATACGCAACGTGATTTTAAATATTTGACTCCCAAGCGTCAAATTAAACTTATTGATATTGCTAGTCATACACCTAAATTTGTTCATTTGATTTGTTCACCTAGTCGGATGAATGAAACGATTGAAGACCTTCAAAATCTTCGTACTGGATCAGGTCAGATCAGCTCTCACCTTGATCAACATCAAATCACGAATTGGTCTCCATTGTTTGTCTATGAACCTATTCCAGATTCATGTCTACCGGAAAACCTTGAAAAATTAATCAGTTTATCAAAACATATTGAAGTCTTCAGCCCAAACGAATTAGAAGCTAGATCTTTCATTGGACTTATTACTCCGTCTGATGAGGTTCCAGAAGAGATAGAGGATATTGCACGAGTTTTTCAAAACCATGGATTCAAAAATGTTGTTATCCGTTGTGGTAAAATGGGCGCCTTTGTACTTACACATCAAGAATCAAACAAGGGAACTTGGGTTCCTGCAATGATTGAAGATCAATCAAAAGTCATCGATCAAACTGGTGGTGGAAACGCATTTCTAGTTCGTGTCTAACATCAATTACTTTCAGATTCACTGATCTTCCAATCCTTCTTTGCCGTGAATGGTTCGCTGACTTGATTTGGATTCTTACTCATCCAGGGTGGTTTAATGGCCGGTTTGGCAAAGGGGCTTGGACTAGTAGAAGCTTCTTATTGCGGCGCTGTGTCTGCAGGACTTACTATTTCTCAGTTAGGTCTACCTGATATGACTGTTGATGATGACGGGCTTGAATTATGGGGAAACTTGAAGCAGGTACCAGAAGAGTTGAAGATTAAACTCATGGCTCGCTGAGTGAAGTCATTTTTTCAATTTCAATACTACTCGAGGCCCTTACCGCTCCGTGATGTGCTACTATGGATTATCTCTTGGTTTTTGAATTTGTAGATCGTTGGAGAAATAACCTGTGCGACATTTGAAAAATATCTAGCTATCGTTTGTCACCTTCACCGAGAGATACTGCGATCTCGCATTGAACGCTTTGACAATTGAACTTCAACTTCGAGGTCTTAAGAATGCCTCTCATCATAAGGATTTATGACTCGAAACCGAATTCCGAAAAACTGATGGAGAAGTCTCTCGAGTCATAAGCAATGAAGAAAACCGTCTACAAAACATATTCATGATCTCATCCAATCGCCACAGGTGGATGTCTTCGATGGTATTCGAGATATTTGTTGCATATGGCATTCTAGTAATACTTTTCAATGCTCAATGACTTTGACGTATTGAGCGCATACAAGCCTATGATCA
>NW_006768801.1:357671-360710 GCF_000204055.1 Melampsora larici-populina 98AG31 | reverse complement strand
CAATGATATCCCATCAACATTACAACATCAATTACACCTTGGACAGAGGGATTTTTTGAGAAGCTAGTATAAGTAGCTTTGATAGCCCCGTAGAGGTGTTTTGCGTTTTGACGAGAATCCTTGAAGGATAGTTGGCCTGTGGATTCGGTTGTTAATGTCTTATAGGGTAATTCTTCTGGAGTCGAATTCAGATCTCCAAGTAAAAATACAGGTTTGCTTGTCTTCTTGATCAGTGCTTCTGCTCGATAACAAATGAGCTTTGCAGATTGTTCTCGAGCTGTGGAAAGAGATTGGTGATTTGGTCAGAGTTAACTATATCAATGAAATAAGACTCAAAAGGTGTACTTGGCGCTCAAAACTTGAAGGGAATTTTGGGAACAAGAGATACGAAGACTAACCATAGCTACCTCTGTCATCAAAATGAGTATTCATCACAAATATTGATCGATCTAAAGAATTTTGTCCAGGTAGTTGAAAGATTCCATCAACTTGAACGGTGTTCAACTTGGGCTTCAATTCAACGCATGTTACCATCCTCGTTTGACCCTGATTGATAGAAAATTGTTGAGTGAATGAGTTACCTGTGATGCTGAGAAGTTTACTTACTGAATCCCAACTTATACTACCTGGTACATCAGGCTCTTCACTTAGCCAAAAGTAATGATGATCAACTAATTCAAACTGATCTGATTTCCAAAAGATCGGTGCATACTCTCCCAACCTTTTCCCATCATCACGTCCAACACCTATGCCAGTATAACCTAATTGATGTAAGCCTTCAAGTAAATCGATAAATTGATGATCTAAAACTTCTTGAGCTCCAATTATATCTGGTTCTTCCCAATTTAATTGATTTAGAATCAAGGGGAGTCTGGTTGACCACGGTGCTTCTGGTAAGATCGGATGAGAATTTGTGGGTGAATATCGTATATTGTATGTTGCTAGTTTTAAAATTGACAGATAGTGTAGTGGTATCATCATATGTTGTTTCTCTTGTCAGATGAATGAAGAGGTTTTTGGGAAGAACAGAAAAAGTCTATGAGAAATGAAGTTTGATGACAAACTTTGAAGTGAAATCAGGTAACTTTGAAAATAATAGATTGCTCCTTTGATGAGATTATCATTTTCAATCGAACTTCATAAATCAAACTGGCATATCTCATTCATCGATAGTGAGCTCGGCCTCAACATCACATGGATCAGAAGTCATTCTCATATACTCAATCTCTTAAGCTCCTTAAACCTTTCCTCAAAGTGAAAAAAATGAAGACAGATAAAATTTGTTCACCTAGGAACAAGCGCTGCTTCATTTTATCTCGATCTCTCGAGAATAAGAGAGACTTATAGCTCACGTCACAACAAACGATACCTTCCAAGCAATCTTGTATATACATCAGTTGAGTTGACCTTGATCCTAGGGTCTCACTGAGGGTGATTTAGCAGTTCATATAAGCTTGAAAGGGACTATTTTCACCTGGAGAGATCTTGAACTTCCCGTTTCAAGTTTTTCAATACGTCTCATTCACACAGTCAATTTCTGAATCATGGCTAAGCAACTTATTCGAGGGGTTATTTTTAAGAAAATGAAAAGGAAAACATTCCTGATGAGGTTGCATGTTTGAAAAAATTCCCACCATTCAATCCATGAGTACCTTTGATGTAAATAAGCTAAAACCTTGTCCTACAAGTTTAAACACACAATTCGGAAGAAGAGGAAAAGCGGAAATATGTAGAAAAGCGTATATGATGACCGATCCAATTTGTATAAGTATTCCGGGATTCCAGGTTCAAGGCAAGACATGCAGGTTTTTCATCACATCTTTACGTTTCACACATAAGTTGTTGAAGTTTGTTCCTCACGGTCCTGTGGTGAGACACTCGCCTTCGTTTGGATCAGAGCTGTTCAATCCAAAGATCGTATGAGTGGTGAGCAGAAAAACGATAAGAAAATCGAGAAATGAGTTCCCATACGTAAATTGCGAAAAAACATAGCTACCCAAAAGACTACAAGATCTGAGAAGGAATGATGTAACTCACGTGTACCACCAATTAGAACCCTGATTATATGCCCCCATCGGACAAGTAGCAATGTCCTTCCTTATCAATCTGGTACAGGTCTCCATTGTAAGCGTCCGTTCCTCCTTATTAACGTTTCGGAAAAGGAAGTCGTATCTATTTCCCGGCTTTTCACCACCTTTTAAACATCTTGATGCAGCGGCACCAACAGCGAACTTTCCAGTCATTTGGCGGCAGAGGTTCTCAATGTTATCGTCCAGGATTTTTCTTTGGTTGGCATCTCCCCAAGTCGGGCCGGTGGTGAAGCATGTGCCGGATACAGACGAATACCACGAGAGTAATAAGAGTGATACGATTGGGATGAACTGCATTTTAGAAATTTTATTGTAGCTTCTGAATCAAAACTGTCTAAATGGATTTGTCGTGAGTGGATGAGTCAAGAAATGGAGAAGAATGGGGTCGTGTTATATAGTCGCAAAGTTGGGAAGACCGCGAGGCATGTCACGTAGACTGGGTTAAAGAAATTCGCCATCAAGCCTGAGCAACGCAAATGCTCGCTCTCCACACCGACCATAGACCCAAACTTGACGCGTGTTGAAGCGATGGTAAGTAAGCTCGCTACTCGCCAAGGACAAGTGCCTCATAAAACCGTGTCAAATATTGATTAATTAGTACTAATATTTATTTCATCTTCATCGCAGGTGAAGTCTGGTGAAGCATTGGTAATCTTCCACCCACTGAATTAACGATTTCAGAGATAACACTTGACCGTGTCCAGGGGTACCAGAAGAGTCTCCACTCCTATGAAGCATAACTTGAGGTAACATGAACTAGCACTGGCAGGGCAATCTCTCTTGATTGGATTTTAACCATCAAAATAACATACTAGTGCTAGCAAAAGATTACGCAACAACGGCCTCTATCATGCGAGCTTGGGAAGTACCCAGATCAAACACCGTTCAACGGCTACTAAATTGGACTTGCAAAGGGCAAGATAGACCAAAAAGCATGGCCAACAGCTGC
>NW_006768801.1:347014-357518 GCF_000204055.1 Melampsora larici-populina 98AG31 | reverse complement strand
CCGTACAGTCAATTTATGCTGCGAAGTTATGTTGGAATTGCGTGATCATATATGTAGCTCTGCAACTAAATGCAAGCAAGTTCATTCGGATGACCTTTGCCGTCATCAGAAGAGAAAATGTAAAAAATGTGTTCTGCAACTATAAATTGACAAGCGATACATTTTGAACAAGCATGCTAATAGCATATATGGACAGTGGCGCAATCTACCTACACAAGAAGTTTGGCACAGTTTCTAAGTCAGTTTGCTAGCTCTGGTGATCAGAAGGCAGACTTGGTCTGCATTTTAGTTGGACTTGCGGATCAAGGCAATATTTCTTACACGGTACTTAGAAGTCTTTGTATCTCGAAATATATATGCGCATGCGTAGGCGTGGCGGTTTGTGCATTCTATTTAAACAAGAATCCGAATTAGAGACTCCATGAGTCATTCACTTTATATTCATGCTTACCTCAAAATTACACCATCTCCCAAGCATGATCAGAAAGAGAGTTGGGAGCCCCTGGCCTTTTTCACCACGTTGAAATTGTGCATATCAGAGCACCGGTGTATCACAGAACAGATACGAAATTCAAGAAAGACTTCAGAGGCATGTTGAGGCAGAAAGGGAGTCATCAGACCATTTGGTTCAGGCATGTCACATGTATCACTGGGATGGTGACAAAAATGTATCAATTGTGGTGGATCCTGTCTGCATTGCGGCAAGCAAAATAAAGAAATAGTACAGCAGATGGCATAGCTTACAAAACATGTAAAGGGAGAATATGTGATGGTATAGTAAAAATCTATCATTATGGTGACAAAGAAGATTTTCATACCTGGCACAAGATCAACACTCTTGTTCTCTTTGTGTTGAATTAAGAATCAGGAGCTCTATGTTCAAGCAACACTCAAGATGAGGTCAACCTGTGAGAATCAGGTCGTCAGCTATGGAGAAGCTACACACACTGATCAAATAGAAATATGAGACAATCTGATGGTAAAGAGGATTGTCACAAAAGAAATCTTTAAGTTTTATATAGAAAAAAGAGAAAGTGGTAAACAATGTAATGAACTATTTTCTTACCAAACTTAAACACTATGATCTTAACTATTTGAATCATAACACAAATGTATAATGTCATAAAAAATAACACAAAGAAATGATTTATAAGCCATAAAGAATAAATCATATAACAATTGCAATGATGATATCAAGACTCATAGAAAGGAAAACTTACCTGCTTATCCTTGCACCTTATTTCAATGAATCTGATAGGCTTGAGAATGGTCAACACACCAAGCTTTACTTCAAGAGATGGACTTTGATAATTGGTTATTGTATATATATGCACTTATTGAAGTGGATCTAGTGGATCAAAAAGGATCTCTTGGTGATATCTTTTACATATAGTCATCTATCTTTGGGCTGTTACTTGTGATCATCTCATGTTTATTCCTCTGTAACATGATTACATTAGCTTGTACAAAGAATGCTGAGACTTGATCTTGTCATAATCACTAGGTGCCTACAAAGTAGAGCAAAAAAACTTAAGAAAATCTTTGAACTGTACAATTTAGATACAGCTGATACAGAGCTACAGTGCAATCATAGTTTTTCAGTACATGCTTTTTTGCTTCTTCAAAATTGTGAAGCCCTACAAGGGAGGCTTCCTCCACATACAAAGTCTAACTTTGTGATTGCACTACAGCCTTGTATTTAATGCATAGTAATTACATGGTTCACAATTCTCCTTTTTAACATTTCAGTTTTTCCCTAATTTGAAGGCACCTACTAGCAACAATAGAAAGAATGATATACAGCTGTTTTGAGGAAAAATGTTGTCCTCCTTGTTTAATTTAAATTTCTACTTTAAAGTTGCACTGAATATTGTTAGTGTTCAGTAGCCTGCGGTTGTACTCTGAAGTCCATCCCTTGAAAGGGAGAGGAGTGAAAGGTGCAGGAGAGAATCACATTTGTGATATGTCAGTCCCAGAGGATTGACATCCACCCACATGTGAATTGAGATCCATTCTCTAAAGCTCTTTTTAGTACAGCTTTCTTCTTGTTTTTTTATATCCCTAAGATATCTTGATACTCCTGACTAGGCCTATGTATGTTGTAGGCTGAGGTAGGAGTGGATTGGGGGAGCCCGGTCTCGGGTGTGTGCCTTCTTTGTGTCACGGTTAAAACTTTCCGTTTGACGAGGTGTGTGCCTGCTTCCAGCTGGGTGGGTGGGAGGTACAAAAAAAACAAGGAAATGGGAATCAAATGTGATCACTTCAAATGTCTTGAGCCAAACTTGCAAGGCTAGAGGGTGTGGAGCGTCAAAGGGAAATTTTCAGAATTTGGAAACTCAGAGACTGAAAATTGTCTTTGTACAGGCTGTAGAGTTAGCTCTCTACCCTAGACCTTTGCTCATGGAACTCATTCCTTACTTTGTGCCTTGGTTGAGTATGGTGGCTCTAAAGTGCCACTTGATTCACATTGCCAACATTGACAAAAATGACCTGAAACAAGCTCTGGTGAACAGGTGCCAACCCTGGACAATGTCCAGACCCGTGGTAATCCTCAATCTCATTGAGGTCCCAGTCGATCTTATCAGCATGTTATTTTGTTAATCTTCATCAATTTTGTAAGGATTGAGAGATGAAAAGCAGAGGATAAACTTTCAAGGATCTGAACATCTTGTTCAAATAAGTTGGATATTGACAAAAATGCAGTGAATGTTCAATTTCTTGCCAGACATCCAGCAAAATGTGTCTCAATCCGTGAATTCCAAGTAAGGTATGGTACCTATGTCTGTTAGCTGAAAGAGCTGAAGTACCATCAATTTCTAGGAAGACCAGCTGTTTTTAAGAGAAATAGAAGGGAAATAGTAGGATCCCTCCAATAAAATTGTCAAAAAAAAATCAATCCGTTTGATTTTTATATGTTGTGTTCCTTCAGAGTCTGTTTTTATTACTCCTATAGGGCTTCATGATTGTCTTGACTTTAGAGCTCATCATAATTGAACAAGTCTAACTATTTTTTTACTCCGCTGAAGTCGATGAGATTTGATGGCGATAAGGCAATGGAGAATCTGATGATTTGGCCGAACAGGGTTGGCTAGGGTTGGCACCTGTTCACTGGGGCTTGTTTTGGGTCATTTTTGTCATTTTTGTCAATTGTGACGATGTGACCCAAGTGGCACTTTAGAGCCACCGTAGTTAAGACATCCAAAGAAATGGAAGAAGAGGGAAATTCACCCTCTTCTCATGTGGTGGGCGCAAGCTTGAGATAAAGTATGCGCTGGGCGCGCCCTCATTTTGGCTGAGGGCGCAAGAGGGCGCAAGAGGCGCACAAAATAGACAAAATTGGGTCCACTACTACCTGGTATGGTTCTTTATTTGGTGTAAGCATCACAAAGTCTACTCACAAATCTTAGACTTTGTTTATGCTCTTTTAGATTTCACTTAACTCAATGTTCCAAAGAAGTCTTACCCAATAGGGTGATCTTTGCAACCTCTATAATACTGTTTTATCTTTACTATAGGTGGTTTGGGGGTATGCCCCGGAGGGGTAGTATGCTTTTGGGAATGGACGTCCATTCCTGTAGCTACTACCCCGCCCAGGTGAGAGCAAAGGACCCCGAGAGGGCTTCTCTTCCCTGGGACGGTGGGTGGGTGAAAAAAGAAAAAGAAAGGAAAATTTCTAATAAGTTGATCTATTAGAAATTCAAACGCAGAGCTAACGAGAGGTGGAGAAGTGGTAGTGGGGGCGTAGAGAGGAAATTTTTTTCCTTCTCTTCACCCCTGGCTCAACGCCACCACTCCTCTTTGGGCCTCGGGCTCCCTTGGCCCCTACACCTCTCGGGTCAAACCCTACCACTCGTAATGGACTCTAGATTACCGTCTCAGGCTTTGGGTAATCTAGCATTCACCTTTTTGATGATGCTTCATCAACCACATCTTCTACATCCCAAGAACTATTGATACTCTCATTAAAACACCCTATAAACAACTTCATCAGCAATAGTGCAACAGAAATCGACCAAATTGATAAAAAAAATCAAATGAACATGTGTTGCAAGACGATGTATTCCAAAATTTTGTTGTTAGGGTACCTGTCAATCCAGATGTAAATGCTTCCATTACTGGAAGAAGATGGTGTGGGGTGGTACACACAACACATATTGATTCATCTGAGATGATTTGAAGGTGGGAGATAGCTGAAAACGTCATAGATCACATGGTTTTCTTCATGGGCGCGCCCTACCGGGACGGCAAAATCGCGCCGCGCCCACCACATGACTCTTCTACCTCCTCATCTCTTTTACACTGCTCCTGCACTCTTTTTGGCAAAGTCAATTTTCTTGGCATAACTGATGATGATCAAAACAGCTGCACGAGTATGTCAGAACTCTAATAGTGAAATGAATAGGAGAAATAGAGTGTGGCACGAGGGATGGTGTTTGAGAGAAGAATGAACAAAGATCAACATGTATTTCATATACTAACCTGCACGAGTATGTCAGCACTCTAATAGTGAAATGAATAGGAGAAATAGAGTGTGGCACGAGGGATGGTGTTTGAGAGAAGAATGAACAAAGATCAACGTCCAAACAACATCAGGATCTGGAGAGTACAAGATTATATATGAACATATACAAGCATTAATTATGATATAAGCATTAGATTAATTTGATAATGTGAGATGAGTAATTTGAAATATGTAGGAGTATATTGTACTAAAGCATTAATGAGTTTTGACATCATGTTAGTGTAGTATACGTAAGCCAACAGCCCCCCCTGCTCCAAGTATTTCAAACTGAAATTGATAAGTGAGAAAGAAATAAATAAATGAGAAAGAAATGAAATGAAACATAAGCAGACAAAGAGACAAAGAATGATAAAGAAAAGAAATTATTATTAAAAAATGCAGAATGAGAAATAAAAATGAGCAGAAATGAAATATAATAAAGAAAAATAGAAATGAATTATTGGTATGTGATTTTTGAAGTAGGTTGCAGTCCTCCGCGTAATCCCGTATCTGTGAATTTGGGAGAGAAACAAGAAGACCAGAACCAATTGTGTGCTCACAGTGTGGCCAAGGTGATGTTTTTGACAAATTTTTGGATAGTAGATGACCCTGGCGGTGCATACTTTGGGAGGAACTTACTTTAACTCTTTGAGTTCTTCAAGACTCAGATTCCCCACCAAGCCACGACATGTGTCTATCACAATTTTTGTTGCCGCCTTAGTGAGATAGTCGGCAGGCATTGCTTGCGTGTAAATTTGGGTCGGACATATCACCTCATTTCTAACGAGTTGCCTGATGTAGTGATGACGTATGTCAATGTGTTTCGATCTAGAGTTGACGGCTGCTTCTTGAGATAGGAAAATTGCACCGTTGTTGTCGTTGAACAGTTAGAGGGACTGTGATTGTGGTAGGAAGTGGTCGAGAGTGAGTGAGAATATATACCAGTTTCCTAAACCAAACTACATGCTTGCTGCAATCTGCCATTGCCATGTATTCCGCTTTGGTTGTTGAAAGAGCAACACTTTTCTGTCTCCTAGTGCGCCAGCATACCGTTGAACCACCCAGAGTTATGGTGTATCCTGTGACCGAACGACGATTGGTTGCATCATCCGCATAGTCTGCGTCTGCATAGGCTTCAAGAACATCGCTGTTTGTGGAGTTTCCTCGAAACAACATTCCTCTGTCAACCGTACCTTTGATGTATCTTAGGAGGTGTTTGACAGCCGTGATGTGTTCTGTACCAAAGCTTGAAGAGAATTGAGCTAGGGTCAATACAGCGTGACTGATATCTGGTCGAGTGTTAACTGCAGCATGATTAAGACAACCAATGACCTCAAGGTACGGAAAGCTTTTGCATAGATCATGTTCTTCTGAAGAGGCTGAAATCAGATTTACTGAAGTGGCGAGAGGAGTGATTACTGGTTTAGAGTCCGACATCCCAAATCTTTCCAATACCTCTGTAAGGTAGTTTTCTTGGGAAAGATGGATTGTCCTGTTGGGCCGATCTCTTGTAATTCGTACTCCAAGATGTTCAGTCGGATTGGTGTGCCATTTGATTTCATATAGTGAGCAAAGTGATTCTCGAACAGAACGAAGAAGATGAACATCATTTGAGATAACTGAACCATCATCCACATGCATGTGTATGTGTACAAAGGATTTTCCTACCCATCTGGAGTATAGTGAATCATCGACTTCGGAAGAGTGAAGACCAACTGAGGCATATTTTTGTTTTAGTGTGGCATTGAATTGTCGATGTGCTTGACGCGTTCCGTAAACTGCTTGATCCAGCACTAGTATGTCGCCGGATTCGTTGTTGAATCCCTTCATCTGAACAGTGTGTACCGGCATGTCGTTCAGACCAGTTAGGAAAGCGGTTTTGATGTCGAATGTTTCAAATTCTAGATCATCAGATGCAGCTATAGATAGCATTGTGTACATCGATTCTTTTACACCAACTGATGCATAGGTTTTAGTGAAATCAATACCTCTGATCTGTTTGTTTCCTAAGATCACCCATCTTGCCTTGTACGCCGTGATTTCACCTAGTGTGTTGCGTTTTCGTTTTAGCCTCCACATTCCTCCTACAACGTTCATGTCACTGGTGCGTCTCACAAGCCTACCCACTCGATGTTGTACAAATGACGAGTACTCATCTTTTGCATTGCTTCCATCCAGTGATCCTTGTCAGGACCTTTCATCGCCTGTTCGTACGTCGGATTGTCAGGATCATGTTTTCCTGATACAACTGCTGCGTGTGTTTTGAAATTTCCTAGGCAATTGACTGGTTTGGTATTCCGAGAAGGTCAAAGTTTTAGAGGTTTAAGAGCTGGAGATTTGATGGGTGAGTCATTTGTGTCGCTCATTACCATCAGTGGATTCGGGGTGTTTGGCGATTTCATTGTTGAGTTTTCAACAGGAGGAGAGTGGCTGATATCATCATCTTCTGGGAACCAGAAGTCTTCAAGTGAAGTTTCATTTTCAGATGGGCATTCATCCCTTTGTTGATGTCGAAGTGGAAAAATTGATTCTATGAAGGTGACATCTCTTGATATCATGACATGTCTTGTCTTGATGTCATATAATCAATAAGCTTTAGCATTCGGTTCATAACCCACAAATACCTTTGGTATAGCATTGGGATCAAGCTTCTTTCTTTCATCACTATGGACATGAGCGTACGCAGCACACCCAATTACCCGAAGAAATGATATGTCAGCTAAGTGACCACCACCATCTGCAGTTTTCGCCATCCAGCGGTTGATTGGTGAATCGTTGGTTACTGAAGATGGAGATAGGTTCAAAATGTGTGAAGTTGCCATGACTACTTCACCCCATAGATGAGCAGGCAGATTAGCATGTATCATTTGAGCTCGAGTTTTCTCCATTATGGTTCGGTTGAACCTTTCAGCAACACTGTTGTGTTGAGGAGTTTTGGAAGGTCCTTGCTCCATGATGATGCCATTGGTGGCATCAAAGGCTAGAAAACGTGATGACCTGTACTCACCACCACGATCTGATTTCAGGATGCATATTTTCTCTCCAGTATGACGTTCCGCTTCAGCCATGTAAGTACAAAAACTTTCAAAGACTTGTGATTTGTGTGAAATTAAAAAGATTCTATTGTATCTCGAAGCTTCATCAATGAAAGTTACAAAGTAACGTTTACCAGAACAAGTGGTGGATTGTATTGGTCCAACAACATCAGAATGTATGCGGTACAAGATGCGATTGGAATTGGGGAGATGAGATGAAAACGTTTTTCTGGATGACTTCGCCATGATGCATGAAGTACATTTCCCATTCATTTGTTCACCCAAATCACAGAACTGTCGTAAAGCTGAAGAGTGAAGATGAGCCATGCGTTGATGCTTAATGTCAGCTGTTGCATTATAAGACTTGAAAGCATGATTGACACTGGATTGCCCAGGACTTGGTGAAGGTGAAATTGTGGAATTAGTGATTTGGTCGGTGCTTACTCTGGCCTTCCACAGGTCCATGCTGTTGGAGCTCCTACTAGCAAAGATTTTTCTTCCATCTTTATGCGTGAAACTCATTGATTGAGAGTCACCATTCATCACATATCCAAGATCGCACAGTTTGGTCGCAGAAATGAGATTGACTGCTACATCTGGACAGTATAGCGCATCCGACAAGGTGGTTTCAAATTTGACATTGTTGAAATCGTAAGTTGTGATAGTGACATCTCCAGCTTGATTAGCAACCATTTCTCCACCGTTTGCTGATTTCATCTTCACTAGACAAATTTTGTGAAGAGATTTGAAGATGTTCATATCATTGGATATGTCCTTATTGGAACCAGTGTCCATGAAGAAATCCGTTTTGTTGACAGAATCCGTTGCAATTGCAGCATACACAGTGGTAAGGTTTATAACTTCATCTTCAGCTTGCTCGACTTCTTCCTCGACTGCTAGAGCAGCATTGGCCGAAGTGGCAGGTTTTGACTGAGTTGTTCTTGATGAAAAAGCTTGGTCAAATAATCGAATCTTGTAGGCATCAGATAGTTGAGTCGGTTTAGAGTTGACACGCGATACAGGAGCACTCCATTGCCGTTGCATGGGACGAGACGAAGAGGGGTTGTTGTTGTTCTTAGCCTTACAGTCACGGTTTGAATGCATAGAAAAATGATGGCCAGGGTGAGAGCATAAAGCATCTGGATCATTGCTTGATCAATCACCCTTTCCAAAGGCAGCCTTCTTCTCCGGTCTTTTTGATTTCGTAACGACAGTCACAGGGGCCAAAATAGATACTCACATACATGTGAGCGTTGTAGACTTTTTGGAATTCTCCAAAAAAGATTCATTTTCTTTCAGATTGATTCAATTCACAATCTTGTTTGTGTTCAGGTGATCATCCTGTGGTTCTCATATTTTACTTGACATTTATTGAGAAGGCTCATTTCCATCTTGGATGAGCAATAACTGATTCCCGATGAGTACTCAGGATCAGCTCATGAGGCACTGAATACTCAGCAATTTGTTCAAAATGAAGATGAGCACATGAACTATACCTTCCTGAGGCTTCATTTTTCAGTGAAGAAGCCTGCCCAGGGGCGTCCCATTTGAGCTGCTCAGCAAATACTCAGTAGCATCCCCTGACTGGATCACTGATGGGCCGGACTTTTCTCAGACTTCCTTGCTAAGGAATGAAGCCTGATAAAAGTGTCATCCCATCTGCTCATTGATCAGCTAATCCTCAGTGATATCCCCGGATAAAGTTTTTCACACTGAGGGGCTGAGATCAACTGAGCAGCCCCTCAGCCAATACTCAGTGACATCCTTTGGATCCTTCTGATCCGGCCAGGAATGCCCCTGAGGACTAGCTGAGCAGGCCCTCATCCAATGAGCAGTGAAATCCTCCGGATCCTCCTGATCTCAGGGATGCCCCTGAGGAATAACTGAGCAGCCCCTCATCCAATGAGCAGTGAAATCCTCCGGATCCTCCTGATCTCAGGGATGCCCCTGAGGAATAACTGAGCAGCTCAGTTGAACGAGCAGACGGGCCTCAGGCTTCATTCCGGAGCCATCAAGCTTGAGGCAAGCTTGGCGCTCTGTGATCCATCTGGGGGATACTTCAGAGACTTAGCTAAGGGAATACTCAGTTCAGCTCAGCCCCTAAGCTATACATTGGTGGCATCCCTTGGAGCTTACTAAACCAGGGAATTCCGCTCAGGATCAGCTGAGCAGATGGATCAGCCCTTCCTCAGACTTCTTTGCTCAGGAATAAATGCTGAGGAAGGCTTAGTTTGTCTTCTCAGTTCCTGATGATCACGTAATCAGCTGACAAACAGAAAGAAAAGGGAAACAAATGGGAAACAAATGGGAAACAAATGGGAAACAAATTGGAAACAAATGGGAACAAAACAGGAAAATTTCAACGCTCACATAGTTGTGAGCATCAATTTTTGCCCCTGTGAGTGTACGCCACGGTCGGACTGTTGTCCGAAGGATTCATTTGAGCCTCGGTGAGAAGACGATTGATTACATTGGAGGTGGTTAAGTTCTTAAAGTCACCCATCAGTTGTTGTATGATGCCTCCATAGTCATCTCGAGGTAAGTTGATTAGCATTAGAAGAGCTAAGACTTGGTCAGAAAGTTTGAGACCAGATTCGATGGATGCTGTTTCAGCGAGTTGTTTGTGTAAAGATTGTGCCGAGCTGACGTGGTCCTCTAGTTTAGTGGATGAGTCGTATTTGTGATTCACAATTTTCGTGATGATGTTGGCTGCAGCGAGACCCGAGTTCACCCCGTGTCGTTGTTCCAGTGATTGTATCGCTAGAAAAGGATCATCCATGCTGGCGATGTGCTGTATGTGAGCCGCATCAAGGGTAGCTCGGATTGCTAGCATTACTTGCTGTTGACGCATTTCAAAGCGGTCAAGCTCATCTGGATTGGTTGGAGCTGGAACAGAAGACCGAATGTAGGACCCAAGACCGCAGGCCTTGATGTAACCCTCAATGTTCTTTTTCCAATGGTGAATGTT
>NW_006768801.1:344609-346914 GCF_000204055.1 Melampsora larici-populina 98AG31 | reverse complement strand
AGCCACAATAACCCCATAGAAAGTTTTGTAAAAAACCACTCACAGCTCCTGGATTGAGCAGTCAAAGCTTTCCAAGGGCCGTTCTTGCCCCACAGGCGGTGTGTGTTGAAAGAAGCCCAACACACTCATTTCAGGGAACACCTCCTTTGGGGCCGTCCCCGCACCACAAAAGATTATTGGGTCTTAGGAAAGACCAGGTAGTCTAGGTGGAAGGACACACCTGAGGAGTTTTTGGTAACTCTACTTGGAGAGAGACTTCCAGAACTAGGATAGTTCACATCTGGAAGGAATTGACCACACCCAACTTGCCACTCCCTTGAGATAGGAATGGATACTCACGTAGACTCTACATGAGATCTGTAATCACCCTTTTCAAGGGTGAAAAGATCACAAATGATCACAATTGTTGTACCTTTGTATCCGCAATGCACAACCTCTGGTGCTTTTTCAATGCTTAACGGTGAGGTACAATCTTCAACGTTTAGCACATTATTGACTACAGCTGCTCATATGTAGAGTAGGTGTGTTCAAAGCTGAAAACTTCATATTTTGAAAGAGATTTTGAAGCAAAAAAATTTGAACTGTGATTCTTGTACAGAAAAACTGTGATTCTTGTCCAGATATGTATGGATGTATCTTGAGCTTTGGAGTTTGCTCAGGTTTGCTCCACTTCAAAATCATAGGGGGGCACATCCATACTCAGTGATACTCCCTTCTGATCATATCTGTACAAGAATCAATGTTCATCTGTACAAAAATCACAGTTCAAAATTTTCGCTTCAAAGTCTCTTTCAAAATAGACTTGTTCAAATATAAAAAAGAAATTTGAAGTCCATAATTTGAAGCAAACAATTTGGAACTATGTTATTGCTACAGTCTGTACATGAAGGGTATGAGATGTACGAAGCGAGCCAATTTCTATTCGACTTGAAATTTTTGGGGGGTCTCTCAAAGTTGGATTTGAAGTTTGGGATTTGAACCTTTTTAAACCGTATCTTTCCTATCCAAGCATGTCACAGTATATCTACCACCTCCCTTGCGCTACTCTCATGCTGTATTAGGCTGTATTAATGTGTGACAGGCTGAAATGAGCGATGTCACTAGCAAGAGAGTTCCAACAACACCTGAAGCGCTCCGCTGCGCACCGCTTTTGGCCGGTTTTTTTGCAGCGGGACGCTGTCCCGCTACATGTTGAACCCGCCGTCGCCCCGCTGCATGTTCAGACCCGATACATGACTGGCAAAGCGGTGCGCTTGTTGGACTCGCTCTCGCCCCGCTTTGATCTTTTTGAAGCCAAGCAAGCGGGCCGAGGCAAAGGGTACAGCGGTTTGAAGAAACCTTGTCCTGCATTTTTTGTTGAGTTGGGGGGCCAATCTTGGTGGTCAAGATAATTCAAAGGGTTACTCAGCACCACACAGTGAATCAAGGACAGTTGTGAGTTCAAATCTGATTCACAGCCGTCTGATCAAGACTCTTAACATCTGATTGTTCTAGTCTGATGACAAATTGAGGTTCTTTGCTAAGGCTGTACAGATAAGCATTTGAACTATTTCTACATCCACTTCGATCGATCATGGTAAAAAGATCAGTTGCATATGTATCATTGCTTATAGAAACTTGTTTGTCTTTACTAAGTCCAAAAATTGGCTCAAATTAGTTCAGTATTGGTATTTCTTTGCTAAAGTAAGATGGTACACAAATTGTTTGAACAAGCAAGCTGTCTACAAGTGAGGTGTTTATTGATGATTTGAACTCTTTAAGATCAAGAATCAGATTTATTGATGTGCTTTTCCAGAAGAACTTCTTGAGAAGCTAAACTAAGATGCTACAAAAAAATGGTCAAACAAGGTTTCCTCCAAGTGACCTGCTTATTGAGAAATTGAAGTCTTCAAGATTGGGAATGATATTTCTTGAAATTGATTGTTTGATTTTGATGACATTTCTTGATTTGCATTTCTGTGAGTAAGAGGTTGGTATTCAGTAGATTGGTTTGTTGGAGTGAACCAATGATGATGAGATTGATCGATTTTTCGACTTTAATTGATCACTTGATTTTGAATGCTTCATATGTTACTCTGAAAGGTATGATGCGATGACCGGAGGGATTTCAGGAAAGGATTGGGGTGGATTGGGTTAGTTTGGCCTCTGAAGAGAAGATCAAGGGTGAAAAGAACTTACCAGATATGATTTAGGTCATCGAAAAGTGCTGGGGCATTGATAATTGTTTTTTGTCAAGGACTTGGCTTGTCTGAAAAATGGAGGTTACTTGGTACGTTGCAGAGATAGGAAGGGTATTGCTGTACTG
>NW_006768801.1:339835-340777 GCF_000204055.1 Melampsora larici-populina 98AG31 | reverse complement strand
ACTAATGGAAGATGAAGTGTATGAACGTTAGTTTCTGAAAAGACGCATACGAACCCAACAAAAATTAAATCAAGCCAAATATACAATTCATCATGTTCGAATCAATTTTGATCGGTTAGATCATGTTTTTTCATCATGAGACGTGTTTGTCTTGTAATTTTTGAATCGAATGAAAGTGACCTTCTACTTTTGCAATCTGAGCATTCTTATTAACATAGTCTCTTATAATGTAACTTGTTTTTGTTGTATGTCTGATTGAGATGTTTGTTGATGAATGCTCTGATCAAGTTTATCAAGATGAGATTGTAGAGCGTGATCAGGATTGTTTCCAGAAGATAAGCTGATCATAGTTTGTGCCACACGTATTCTGAGCGAGAGCTTGTCTGGCATGTCAGGCAGCCTGGATGGACTTTTGAAGTGCTTGAGTAAGAGCAAAACGAGGAATGAGAGGAGAGTAGTGTGGTGAGGGAGGACTGGATCAGTCAAGGCCGAAGCAAAGTGGATCTTGGAAGCGAAGTCGGAGAAGAAGGGTTGTGGAAGGGTCGTTTGGGGATTCAAACTTGAAAAAAAGTCGGAATTTTTACCCAGATTACGAGTTTCTCAAACACAGCCAAAAAGGCCGAATTGGGAAACCCGGAATTGTTCCGGGTTTTTACTTTGTATCCCGTAAATAACATACTTCCAAATTCTTTGCTTCAAATCTTGGACTTCAAGGTACTCAAAACAATCAGGTTCGTGCCACCTTTTTCAAAAAATGTCAAAAACATAGATTCAAAGTTGACCTTTTGGCGGGGGAATTCCTGGGAATTCGCTGGAACTTTGTTTTTGGATTTTTCTACAGTTCATTTTCCCCACAAAAACGACATTTTGAAAGCAGGTTTTCAAGAAAGGTAGCACGAACCTGATTGTTTTGAGTACCGTAATTTCACTACTTGGGAATTT
>NW_006768801.1:336767-339294 GCF_000204055.1 Melampsora larici-populina 98AG31 | reverse complement strand
AGAAAAAAAAAAAAAAAAAAAAAAAAACCTGAAATTTGGGTCATGATTATGAAGACAAATATTTTGTGGTCTAAAAACTTCAATAACTTTTGCAATTTTGCTCCAAATAACTTGATTATTGGTTCATTCAAAAGCTTAACAATTCTTCTTTACACGTCATAAAGGTAGTAGTGTGTTATCTGGTAATTTAAACTCTCTACATATGTTCAAACAGTTTGGAACAAAACGCTCTGTAGGATCTTTTGCAGACCGGCTACAGATTGAATGTCTGAATGATAAATGTAGAGGAAAGACTCACCTTTTTTATGAACTTAAAATCGAGTGATTTGATTCAGAACTGCAAAAGTTATTGATGTTTGAAGATTTCAAAATCCTGTCTTCAAACCATGGGCCAAATTTCAGGTATTGTTACAGGTGGGTTTTTGATGATTCTCAGCCTTTATTGTTAGTACATTAACCAATATCTGTGTGTAAAATACAAAAACATACTCATCATGACGCCCCAACATCTAGGAACAAGGTGCATATTTTTTCAGATTTTTAGCTCTCTTCCTGTTGCCTCAGGAGTTTTCTACGTCAGTAGTTTTCTTTACCGCCCGGTAAAGATTACATTTTGTGTAGTGTTTGAACAAGTCTAATGTCAAGTTTTCAGCTTTGAACACTCCTAGTCTATACCAGTAATATTTATGTAGTGCAACTTTAAAACAAAAAAACAAAAAAACAAGGGCAACGACATTTTTTCTCGAAACGGCTGTATATATATCCACGTAGAACACCACCCCTGATTTGGGATGATCTGCAATTTGCTTATCGGCCTTATGATAGCTTGTGATTGCATCCCAGTTAATTCGATTCTTGGCGTCGGAGAACTCTTGACCCTACATATGTAGCCTTTTGTTGTATCATTTCAGTCACATTCACAGCCGCTTGGACACGCTGATGTTCAAATATAAGCTCAGGCGAGTCAAGCCAAGCCAACACAACACATTGGGGTCAATTTAGGGTGATCGTTGAGTTAACGGGTTGGGGTATTTTTGTTTATGCGTGATTGTTTAAATGGCACACAACTTACGCGAGCTTGAAGATTATAATCAGGGGAGGGTGCAGTCCATCCACGTTACTTACACAAATTCCTTCAACTATTTTTCAAAGTCCCGATCTCATATCATCTCCAGCATCCGATAGACCTCTAATTTGTCATCACAACCACAAATAAATCCATGGCATTCATAGAAAGTGTCCTTCGTCTGAGCGGTAAACCAGCATACCAGCTCTGCATCAAACCTCATGGTTGCGTCATCAACGGGGCTAGGGGATTTTTCAGCCTTCCTTCATTTCCACGTTCTACTCAAACTAATCCTCATGAAGTTGGTCAGGTCCAAGTCAATGACTTGACCGCTCAAGACCGATATCGCAAGCGAGGAGATGTTTTGATTTATAAAGAGACGAAGCGCTTGCCGTAAGATTTCAACTGTGACTAGGCCATCATGATCTCGTTGAGAGACTGATATACAGATGTTTCTATTTGCTTGCCTTTTGAGCAGGTATTCCAAGAAACAACTCTACACTGTGATCGCCGACGTAGAAGCGTATCCACAGTTTGTTCCCTATTGTCTCGGATCAAACCTCATCAGCTATCAAGCATTGAAAGGAAGCGGAACGGTGAACAATTTGAACCACGAGGCCAAACCATGGATGCATGGTGGTTACGCCGGGGAGACGCACCTCCTCGAGCAAGAGCTTGTGGTTGGTTACAAAGCGTTCGAGGAGCGTTACACAAGTCAGGTAGAGTGTCGAAAATGGGAAATGGTCAAAGTGAATCACATTTCTAATCTACTACATTCTTAGAATATAGTGAGCTAACAAATATAAAACGTGATTACAGGCAACCGCATGTGACTCGCCGCTATTTAAATACTTGACTTCGACTTGGACCTTCCGCTCACCTGAAGAGATCTCGTCCAAGACACTTCCTACTAGAGATGATGATTCAACTTATGTCTCCCTACAACTCGCCTTCGCCTTCGCTAGTCCCTTGCATGCAGCTGTAGGAGAATATTTCTGGAAGAGTGTTAGTGAAAAGATGGTCCTTGCTTTTGAAAGAAGGGTTGAAGAAGTCTACGGTAAACCGATCCAAGAGGCAAAAGAAAGTCAGCTTAGTCAAGTCAGTTCACCTCAAATTGGTACTTCATTCAATGAACCAGTCATCGGAGTACAACAATGATGGGTATCACGGTCTGGTTATTTGTGATGCGTATTTAGCGTTCTTTTTGTCTTCAGTTGTTTTTTGGCCGGTCGTTTCGCAATATTTTTTTCAATTCCTTCTCCTATTATAAAAGACATCTGTTCAATCTATTTCCAGTGTCACAAACAGGAATTCGCGCATGAGATGATGTGCGTACGTAGCTTTTCAGAGATGCTTTGTCAATTTTTTTACTGTCTTGAATGTGTTTTATGTCTGAAAAAAATGTATTATTTCTCATCTCATTGATCTGGACTTCGTGATAACTCCGTTGAAGAATGCTCA
>NW_006768801.1:335702-336481 GCF_000204055.1 Melampsora larici-populina 98AG31 | reverse complement strand
GTTCAGCCTTCCGTTGCTCTGGAAATTGCTCCCAAACAACTATTTCTTCAAGTGCGATTCCTTTGAAATTCGAGTGCGATTATCGAAAATCATTGCTATCAAACGTGTTCTGAGGTTTGAAGCTCGCAAACTTTTTCTTCTACAAAAGCGAGCGACAAGTATGTACTTACCAAATTGTAATGTCGGAACAGCTGTAGTTGAAATTAAATTGAATCAATTGAATTGAAATGTGTGAAATACAGTTTGAGTAAAAAAATATGAAAATCAAATTGAAACCAAATTTGTAAATTAGTGTTGGAAAAAGTTCAAGATTTCTTTTTATAAACACTTTTCAATTATCACTTCATCTTACCTTTTGTATCACAAACAACCTTTTGATCTTTTACTCTCAAAATATCATACAACATGAACACTCAACCTCTCAATTTCTCTACCGAGCATCGACTCCAACGAAGTGGTTCCGTCTCAGCCACCACCAGACCTCAATCGATGTATCAATTCAGGCGAAATACTGAAACCACAAGAAGGTTTCAATTAGAACATGATGGCGATGCTGATGCTGAATTACGTCGTCAACAACATATCGAAAAAGCAAGAGGGATGGCTAAAGTTAGTCATCCTAGTAAACCTAATACTGGTTTAGATTGGGTTAGTGATCTGGTGATGTTATAGAGCTTTTCATAAACTCGACTTGAGCTACTTGTACTAACTTTGTTTGCATCTGATGATCTCATTCTTAGTTGTGGAAGAAATCTACTGTCTTGGGGAGTTGGATTAAC
>NW_006768801.1:332924-335602 GCF_000204055.1 Melampsora larici-populina 98AG31 | reverse complement strand
TCGAACTCAGACTGCCTACTTTTAAAGGCATTAGTCTCATTTCATCGCAAGCTTCCAATAGCTATCTAATTTACCATCGCAACCACAAATACAATCATGGCATTCGTAGATAGTGTCCTTCGTCGGATCGGTCAACCATCATATCATCTGTGCATCAAACCCCATGGTTCGGTCCTCAGCGGGGCTAGGGGCTTTTTCAGACTTCCTTCAGTTCCACGTTCTACTCAAACGACTCCTCACGAAGTTGATAAAGTCGAAACCGATCCCTGGTCTACCCAAAGTCGATATCGCAAGCGAGGTGGGGTTTTGATTTATGAGGTGACAAAGCGCTTACCGTAAGCTTCACTATGACTAGGCTGCCATGATCCCGTGGAAAAGCTGATTAGATGCTTCTCTTTGCTTACCATATGAGCAGGTATTCGAAGAAACAACTGTACACTTTGATCGCTGATGTAGAAGCGTATCCACAATATCTACCATATTGTCTTGGATCAAAGGTCATCAGTCATAAAGCATTGAACGAGAGCGAATCCACGGACCAGGTGAACAAAGATGACAAACCGTGGATGCAAGGTGGATACGCTGGGGAGACACATCTCATTCAACAGGAGCTTGTGATCGGATTCAAGGCCTTTGAAGAGCGTTACACAAGTCAGGTGGAGTGTCGAAAATGGGAAATGGTCAAAGTGAATTCTCTAAACTGCCGGATTGATTGAATGAATATAGTGAGCTAAAAATATAACACTGTATAGGCAACCGCAGGTGACTCCCCACTATTCAAGTGTTTGACTTCGACTTGGACCTTCCGCTCACCTGAAGAGATCTCATCCAAGAAACTTCCTGCTAATGATGGTTCAACTTCAACTTATATCTCCTTACAACTCGCCTTCGCCTTTGCTAGCCCCTTACATGCAGCTGTAGGAGAATATTTTTGGAAGAGTGTGAGTGAGAAGATGGTCCTTGCTTACCTAGGAAGGATTGAAAAAGTGTATGGAAAACCAACTCACGAGGCTAGAGAAAGTCAGCTTAGCCAAGCCGGGTCACCACAAATTGGTACTTCATTGAATGAATCAGTGATTGGTGTACATCATGGATGAATATCACGGCCTAGCTATCTGTGGTGCATATCTGGATGTCTTTCTGCCTTCAGTTGATTTTTCGCTGGACATTTCGCAATTTTTCTCTTTTCAATCCCATCTCCTGTCACAAATGATATCTGTTCAATATCTTTTCAGTGTCACCACTAGAAATCTTGGTGTAGCTTATGTGTATACGTAGCTTCACAGCCATGCTTTGTCAATCTTTTTGAATGTGTTTTGTGTCTGAACAAAATGTGTTATTGGTCATCTCACTCATCTGGGCTCATCCGGACTGCCAAAAGAGGATTTAGAAGTAGAGGTGACAAAGACTTGATTTTTGTCTTCTGCATTTTCATCTAGTGCCTAGATCACTCTGCTTTTTCAGAAGACCGGTCTACAGCGTCATGCAGGGTGAAAGTAGTCAGCAATTATGAGAGGCAATTTCATATACCATACTCCCAAAGTTCTAAAAAATACATAAAAAAGAAACAAACTTGAAACCCCCTAATGACTATGAATATATGATTGAATCTTTGGATATTAAATCCACATATTTGAACAATAAGCTTACATTGATATTCATCCTTTCAAGCTTCACATAGTCGTGAACAATCACTTCCATTGAGTCATATATCTTCACTCCAGGTTCTCAAGTCTTGGTTCAATTGACTGATATCTCAATCACTAATCCAATCATTCCAAAACAGTTATATGAAGGTATTGGTTTCAAAACAATGATACTTGAGCTCATTCTGAGTTCTATTAAAGATCCTCAACATCAAAATTGTTTTCTTTTTTCATAAGTATGCAGATCAAGTCCACTTCAATAATTCAATACTAGCCAATTTATGGTGTAATTTTTGTTGTGAATGATGCATACACATCATTCAAAAACTACTAGACAGTCTCTGAAAAGACTTCATCCTACTGAAATTTAGCAAGGAATTTTCTTGTAGAAGAGTATTTGACGGAGATCAAATATTTTAACAAAGGTTAATAATTGTTTCTTAGGAATGATTTGAGGAGATGAAAAAACACTGGTGAAAGGTTTTGTTGATTGTCATAATGGATATACTAGAATATTGATCACTTCTTGATTGAGTCACTCTAAAAAGGTTTTTGGCCTTGTCTGGCCTGCATGGGTTGAATCTTTTGAGATATTTTACCCAATTAGGCAAAAAGAAAACACCAAGAAGGAAATCACATGTGAAAGGATAAAACCTCCCACCAAAACCAGTTTGTGGAGATCTCCAAGGTTATTCTTTCTCATGAGATAAGGTTTAACCTGAGCCAAAGCAATTTTACAGTCTTTGGTATGCAAAGTATTTCACATCCAAACCAAAGAATGTTCTACTATTACACAAATCTATATCCACTTCATTTTTTCCCTTTAGTTCTTTAAATATGGTTATTCTCATTGTCATCCGCTTGACTCTCTTTAGTTCCTTCATATGTTTTTTTTTACTTTCCTCATTTTCATGCCACATAAACCCACACCAAGACCCATTGGAGTCAATCCACTGGTTCCTGGCAAGCACTGCCTTCTCCTGAGTATGAACATACCACTGGTAAACACTGCCCATCAACCCTCTGCATACA
>NW_006768801.1:329391-332824 GCF_000204055.1 Melampsora larici-populina 98AG31 | reverse complement strand
TTCATCGATTCAATTTCTAAGTTATCCAAAGATGAAGTAATCGAAAGACTGATTTCGAAAGCTATGTATTTCCACCGTTTTTGTCTATCCTTTAGTGCATTCTGGTAAGAAGAATCATTCGCACATGACACTTGATTCAAATCGTGATATTTATATATACGCATACATTTCGTTCATCAGGCCTACTTCTCTTGATAAAGAGTGCGATAAGTGTGCAAGGATCTTATATACCTTCAGCCAACGTCAAAGTTCTCAACCTCTTACAATCGAACACGATTCCTACTCCTTTCGAAAGACGCAAAAGGTAATCAAGACGATTCCAGTTAGTGTGATCCAACAAGCCGAAGGTTTAGCAATCTTCACTGTCTTTCGTACTTCACCTGGTTGGACTGCTGCTTCTGGTTCTGGAATTGTTATTTCGAGGGATTCTCCAACTACTTGGGGTCCACCGAGTGGAATCTTGATCCATACTGTCGGTGTTAACTTCTTAGCTGGTATTGATGTTTACGATGTCGTCTTGGTCTTGCGAACTCGTGAAGCCGTCATGGCATTTGCAACCCCAAAGGTCCGTTCAAACTTGAGCTTCTCTTCTGCTTGGGATGAATGATTTTAGAATTGTCACATTCATCAAGCTCGATTTTCGTCTCATAGGTATCATTAGGGATCAGTCTTCCTGTGGTAGCGGGACCCGTCGGAAATAGTCTAAATTTAGAGGCTGTCTCACCGGATAGTCCTGCTTTTGCATATACAAAGTCTAAAGGTATCTACGGTGGCCTACAGCTTGAGGGTAATGTAAGACTCAACGATCGATCACTATCCTTTCTACTTAGTTGTTTATCTAAACCAATTCTGTATTTTCTTTGCTTTCTCTATGGTATTTGCTATCATAGTTCATTTTCGAGGTAAGCAAAGTTAATTCAAGCTTGAGAGTTACCCCGTCCCTAATAATGTCTTCTACCCATCATCAGTCGGCCGATGAGAAGGTTACATTTCCATGGAAGGCGGATTAGAGCTGAACAACTCCTTAACGGTGGAGCAGTCGCTGTTCCTCGGGCTGCACTGGGGCTGATTTCAACCATCGAGGTGGCTGAAGGCAAGCCAGTTGATCCCGACGATCTACCTGATGACATAGACGTGGCACCGAGCGAACAATCGAGTGGAGTTTCGACTGTTCAAGAGAGTCGTCAACGCGCAAGGACAGAAGTCGTCGATGAGGGTACGACGGAGGCGACCATCGTCAAATCTACGCCCTTGACACTCACCAATGCGGATCGGGCAGCCCGGCGCCGTACCTTACCACCATTACCTTTGTGTCTACCACAGACTCCTCAGCAAGCGACTGCCAGTGGATGTTTGAGCGCTGATCATACGGTTCCATTGAATTCAGTCAATGAGGAACTTGAAATGATCAAACCAAGACCTGAATTACCACCAATCCCACCACGCAGACGAAAGGTTTCTTCTACACCTTCCACCCCCGGGACTGTAGAAGATTCAGTGACCACTCGAGTTCGTGGTTCAACTGAGTTATCTTCAAGTCATGTTTCTGTTAGCTCGACTCTCTTGGAACAAGAAGTATTTGTGGATGCGGACGATGCACAAGTCACATCCAAACTTCATTCACCTTCACTTTCACAAACTTCAATTAAGATAGTTGAAGCCGATGAATAGAAAAACCCCAAATGACTTGACTGTTTATCTTTTATTACGTACTCACCTTTGCTCGATTTTTGTTGTTGAAACAAACATTTTTCATTTTTTGATTTATCACAATAAACACGTTTTTTTTCATTGTTTTGAGTTGTTTGTTCTACTTGTTGTTTTCCTTTTCTTATATTATCATTTTCTCATTTCTTTCTTTATATCCTTGAAGAACACGCAAATTTCATTTTTTTTATCTCTTGATGATACAATTTAAATTAAGCTAGTTTGTCTTTGTAAAAAAGATACCTTTGAATATTGAAAGGATCTGACTGTGTTGTTTTTTTCTCGATTCATTGGTCTTTCTTAAAGGTTATATTATTATCATTCTCGATTAGAATGATGTGATGGATTATTCCTTGTTTATTTGATTTACTTGATAAATGCTAGTTCTCTGGTTTTTGTTTGTGTTTTCTTTAATAGACAAGAGATGTGATCAATATGAAAATAAAATTGCTTGTTGCTAGTAGTGCACGAGAAGCTGGAATTCATTTGCATGAAGTGGGATGAACCAATCTTCGGCATGCGCTTTGACACCCATTGATACCTTGTATGATCCTTTTGAATAACTCTTTTCTAATGATTAAACTTCTTTATTCTTTACTCTGATGAACATATTAACAGGATCCTTGACAATACTTCATATCTAGATCAAATCGGTAGATGACGAAGTTGATGGGGAAACCAAAGATTTGTTAGTTTAACAAACGCGCATAGAGAGCTTTCTCAGTGAAGGCAGGGCAAAATTCTTCATGACCTTTTTTTGTATTACGCACCAGATTCGAGAAAGTAGTCGAGCGAACGTTCTGATAGCCTCAGACTATTTGGGAGAAATATTCAACTTTCATCATGATGTATCTTTGAGAGACAATTTGTTGTCCATCAAAGCTTTTCAGCTATATCAACCGATTACACCGTCAAATATCCAGATCAAGATGCCATCGTCGAATCGCACAGCTTAGCTTGGAATTTGGCGCGAGATTGTCTCAGGAGCAACGTCACAAGGAGAAAGATGGTAATGAGGGATTTAATATTTCGGAAAAGGTAACAAGCACAGCGGTGTAAATCACGCGCGACGTGATGGCTTACAGTGCTACGTCACACTGACACCTGTACCTATTCTCGTATCTAGAAGCTTGCTCCTAGTGCTCCTAGTGTCCAATGAATCCTTTGAATAACTTTGCATGTGATGAAATCGTACAACGGATCTATGTGATTAAGATAGTTACTCGTTTGATCTTTGGAAGAGCCCGCCCTTTTCTTTATCGAAATCAAACTCATGTGGTTTAATATTCTCTATTCCAATAGATTGTCCATCTCTTTTGATCAGTGTGTTAGCTTTTACTACAAGGTCAATAACCTGAGCTTCACAGTTCTGAATAAATCAACATCTAAACTGCATTCGAAGTCGCTTCGGGGAACTTGACTCGAAAGGTTTTATTTGATCAAAGTAATAGATCCTTGATATCTTTCTTTATATTGGTCTACCCACTTGGCCTCACGTGGTCTTTTCTCACCTGTCAACAAAATGCTCGAATCTCGTGCTCTTCAAGGGGTTGGAATTTCATCAGAAGTTATCAAAAATGAGGAATCACAGCATACATCGCGTCCTCAAGCTCTTGGCCTCATGGGTCTACCTATCAAACTACAGTCAAACCCGCGCTAATGCATAAATTGGGGAGACAATTTCCCTATAACATTATCGCGGGTTATGCAAATAGGCATAAACCCC
>NW_006768801.1:318815-327011 GCF_000204055.1 Melampsora larici-populina 98AG31 | reverse complement strand
TAGCTTTCAACATGATCATGATGCCGAAGTAGTATGGATCTCTCCAAAGAATGTGAAAGACTTGATAGATTGTTGCCCAAATGTTTCATGGTAGGACATTAAATATCTATATCATGAAGAACCTGGAGATGTGGGTGGAACAGAAGCATTTTTATTAGACTTAATTCCTTTATTATCAAGTCTCAAACACCTTCAGCATCTGAAATTGGAGGATAGCTATCTTCAGACAGACATAAATAAATTCCCATCAAAACTTCTTGGTAGTCTAACTTTACCGGGTAGGAGAATTTTACACAGACACATTTACACCAAATGTTTTGGTGTAAAAAAGATACAGTGTAAAATTCATATTACCCCCCCCCCCTAACTTCGAATTTTACACATGGATCAATTTTTTTTTCAATGTGTAAAATATTTCAGTGTGAAAGGTACGGTGTAAAATTCCAGGGGCCAGTCCCAATCTATAATTTTGCACCGGAAAAAAACACCAAATTATCCAGTGCAAGAAGTTCCGGTGCAAAAATGTGGAAGCCTTGTAAAATGTGAATTTTACACATGTCCTTTACACCTTTTTTTTGCAACTTAAATTATTATATAATTATTCACACAGAAACATTAATACCTACAAAAAAAGAACAGTAATATAAAGACCAATTATAAACAGTCAAAACAAAAAAAGCACAAATTGACTAGAGAGAGAGGAGATAACCATGAGAGGAATAGCAATAATTCAGCCAAAGGTCATTTAAGGAGAGTAGAGAAACTAAGTAAATAAATAGAGACTGAGAGAGCAAAGAGGAGATAACCACAAGAGGAATAGAAACAGAAATACTAGAGAGAGAGAGAACCACAAGAGGAAAAAGTTCAGCCAAAGGTCATTTAAGGAGAGTCAAGAAACTTAAAAGTAAATAAATAGTTTGAGAGTCTATCTTTTTCCTCTTCACAGAAGTGTGTTTCTCCGCCGCAGCGGCCTTGCGTTCATCAGCTGTAGCCTTGCGTTTATCTGCGGCAGCCTTCCTCTTGGCTTCAGCAGCAACGGGATTTAAAGGTTGATTACATGGATTCTTTCTTCCCTCTGGGTGGAAGGAATGATTCAGTCAGTGAACAAAAATATTTTGACCAAGGAACAAATCAACTTACTGGGTTTGGGTGTAATGGTCTCCACTTGCTCTTCCACTTGATCTTCAACTTCTCCAGACTCAACTGAAGCAAAAGAAATACCGTAAGTAAGTGAAGGTACAAATAAGCAGATGAAAAAGGTAGAACTCACTTGTTTGTTGTGCCATTACTGTGTTGCCTTGATCCATTCTTTCCACAACTTCTTCCTCATGAAGTGGTTCATCACATAGATCATATTCAGTTTTGGTTACAACAGGTTCAAGATCAGGTACACGAGACACTTTAATCTTGATCTTCAGATTTGAAGTAGTACTGATTTGACTAGATGGAGGGATTTGACCAGATGGAGGCTGGCTGGCAACGTGAATTGAAGACTTACTGGTTTGAAACACTGGGATTTGGTTGTTTTCATCATCATCTTCAAGATTAGGAAGGCCCCCTCTGAATGGGGTAGCTTCTGTAGGCAATGAGAATGGGATAGTAGCATGGTGAGTTGGAAATTTCTTCATGAGATCACAAATCAAAACTTCAAGTTGGCTTCTCTTCTGCCAGAGGTAAGCGCAAATAGCTCACCCAAGAGGTGTGAGGGTGGCATCCAGCAATGGTGTTGATGTCTTGGTCAATGATCTGAGCGATCCCGTTGTTCTTTGCCTCATCGAAGTGCCAAACCCCCATTATGCCTTCAACAGACCGGACTACATCACACCAGTAATGGTCCCGCGCCCAAATTCCTTGAGTCACAAGCTGATAAGAGACTTCTGCAATGGTGAGTCGGGCTGGCCAATTGGTTCCACCCTGAAATGAGGCATGTTCCTTTGCGTCCAATGCAACAACCTCATCTAAGTGAAAATAGAGATGTAGAGGGGGTACCACAGGAGAGGTCGTGAAATCAATCCAAGAATAGGAATCCAGATAAGAAACTTTGTTGTCTGGTATGATTTCACCTTGAGGGTGACACTGGCGGCAAAGAAGACCAGTATGCGCAAAAAGACCGTTAGTCGTCCATCCCGCGATGAAGTTCGCCACATCTGCATATGGACATGCAGCATTCCTGAACATTGTAGAAGTAAATGAAAGGATTGGCCGTGAGCTAGTAGACACCATCTGATGGTCTTCATTACTAGGGCAGATGTGAGTTCTTTTAACAGGGACAGCAAAGAGATGGGCAAGCAGAGATTTATTGTTGTTGTCCAATAAGAGCTGCATGAAGCCATTGGCAGAGGCAAAAACGTCAGGTGGGAAAGACAAGGGTGCCTTCTGTCGAAGTGCATCATGGATAAGATTCTGGCCTTGGGATAGAACAGATCAAATTGTTCCTTGTTGAATTTTGGTTTTGCAGCGCTTGGTGAAATGACGCAATAAAACATTGACCAAGTTGTGACCGTTGACTGTCATCTGTTGACCCCACAATGGTCCAAAGAGGGCGTAGAGAGATTCCAGAGTGGATGACTGCCAGCATCGGTTTGTGGTTCCAGGAGATTTACCTTTTGTGTATGATTGATAGGTTGTAGGGCATTGAAAATGATGTTCTGAGATCCCTTTGGACGACCAGGTTTCTTACCCTTAGACTTCTTGTTGAGCAGCTCGTCTGTGGTGTTGGGAGCGCGGCCTTTGTTAGCCACATACTTGCGTTTGGTCAGTTTTGCCATGCCCAAAGCAGTGACCACTTCTTCCCAATTTTTGTTACTTGAACCGTAAGAAATAGAAACCCCTTTCTTGACCTGCCTATAATCTTGTTCTAAGCTTTTCACAAATGCTAACAACTGAATCATACCAGAAATGATGGTGAATTTCCCTTCACTGTGGAAATGGAAATGCAAATAGTGTCAGCGGACTGAGAAGGAACTATATCAGTACAAGCAAGACAACAATTGTGAACAAGATGAGAAAGAGATGGAACAGTTGGGGCAAGCAAGTGTGCAATGGAATCGGTCTATTGATTGCAATGCATACCTGAGAAGGAGCTATATCAGTATGAGTGAGACAACAAGTGTGAACGAGATGAGAAAGAGATGGAACAGTTGGGGCGAGCAAGTGTGGAATGGAATTGGTGAAGAGAAGCGAACAACAGGAGTGTAGAAGTACAATATATATATATGTGTGTAGTCTACAGAATGAGATGTGTATCCGCCTGAACCGTAATCCATCCATCCCTGCCTAGTCAGCCTGGCTGATCCAGGTACAGCCCTGAATATCCTGATCCAGTCAAGGTGGTGATCAAGATGATTGGTATGATGAAGGTGCCTGGCTGGTAGTGAGCGAACTGGCATTGGACCAAACATAGTTACGTCAGCACCCCCCCCATCTGATGCACAGAGTGCCTCACAATATAATTGGGCAGCAAAGCAGAACAAGAGAAAAAAAAAAAAAACAGGAGACAAAAAAAACTGGAAGCATGCCTCTTGATCACAAACAATCTTTTGAGTAGGGCAGAGGCTCATAATACAAAGAGAGAAAAAAGAAACTCCTCAACGTGATGACACGCACTCAGGACCCACATGACCGTCATAATGCAAGGAGAAAAAAAAGAAACATGATCGGGGTGAACGCCTGTCATTTCGCAGCAGGTGCCTCACAGGGCCCTATTCCCAATAAGCCACAGAAGCGGGCCATTTTAACATGATCTAAAGCCTTGGTGAAGATGTCAGCAGCCATTTCGCCAGTGGGACAGTAAGGAATTGATATGAGGCTGGAAGAGACTCGATCGCAAATCCAGTGGAAATGAGCCTCAATATGCTTGGTGTTTGCACAGAAATCCAAAGACTTGGTGAGCGCAATGGCGGCCTGGTTGTCCCAGAAGAGTACATATGGCTCGGTGGAGTGAGCAGGAGTGATGGAGTGATGTAGACCCCAAAGCCACAAGGCTTCCTTACCTGCGTCCAGAAGGCCACGATACTCTGCCTCAGTGGACGAGGAAGAGAGACCAAGGCTTGCTTCTTCGCACGCCAGGAGATGGCACCACCACAAATGACAAAGGCAAAGCCGCACATGCTGTGTCAGGAGAAACGGCAGGTGGCCCAATCCGAGTCGCTATAGCCGACGATGTTGGTTGGAGACGGGTTTTTGTGGAAGGTGAGTCCAACAAGACGGGTTCCTGAAAGGTAGCGAAGAACGTGCTTGGCGGCCATCCAGTGAGCTATGCCAGGATTCTCAAGAAATTGACCAAGAATGCTACACGGGTATGCCAACTCCGGTCGAGTGCACTGAGCTAGATAACCAAGACAGCCCACAATCCCCCGGTAAGAGATTCCTAATGAAGAAAATTTGTTGATCTCTGATTGGGTGGCGGGGACAAGATGTGTGTCAGGAACAAAGGGGGTTGAGACGGGTGGACATTCAGTCATCCCAAAAAGCTCAAGGAGGGACAGGATGTATTGATCTTGACATAGAGAAATGGAGGTACAAGTCCTGGTGATCCTCATGGCGAGAAGAAAGTGAGCTGGCCCGTTGTTGACCATCTTGAACTCTTTCTTGATGGCATTCTTGAACCAGACAATGTTCCTACCAAATATGGCGAGGTCATCGACGTGGATGAAAACAAAGCAAGGTGCAACCGGGTCTGCGCGAATGAATAGACACGGGTCATGAGGACTAACAACAAAACCCATGGACAACATCCAGGTATAGATGCGATGGTACCAGCGGTTTGGAGATTGTTTCAGACCATAGAGGGTCCGGTGTAGGCTACACTTCTTACCTTCAGAGTTGGGGAGACCGGGAGGCGGATCCATGTAGATTTCCTCCTCAAGGATACCATTGAGGAAAGCTGTCACTACATCCATACATGATGGCGAGAGCAATGAGTAAGCAAAGAGTGCCAAGTCTACCGGTTGGAGCGTAGGTGTCACCAAAGTCAAGATCAGGTATTTGAGAAAACCCTTTTGCAACGAACCAAGCCTTGAAACAATTGATGGAGTCGTCGGATTTGTACTTGACTTTGAGAACCCACTCTGAGCCAATTGAGTGCTTGCTGGGTGGCAAAGTGACGAGGGTCCAGGTCTTGCATTCATCCAAGGAGAGAAGTTCTTGATCCATGGCCGCCTTCCAGTCATGACTGTTTGACGAGGCAAGAGCTTGACAATAGGTGACTGGTTTGCCAGGAGGTACAATCTCAGCATTGAAAGCCAAGGCATTGAACTCGCCATATTGTTCAGGGGGACGTCGGTCACGGACAGGTCAAGGGCTTGAGGGCGCAACAGTGGAGGGCTTGGAAGGAGCAGTATTGTAAGTCGAGGATTTGGTGACCGGAGACTCTCTTCTTGTGGAGGGGGACCAACCCGCAGGATGATGCGTCAAGGAGGCTTGGGGGCATTGGATGAAATGGGAGAGTCATCTTCAAATAATTCAGACATGGAAGGATCCGTGGAAGATTTGAGAGTGGAAAAAGGAAACGAGTCTTCGTCAAAAGAGACGCTGTGAGAGATTGTGACAGACATGGAGGAGGGATCAATAACTCTAAAGTTCCGAGTACCTTCACAAAAGCCAAGTAAGACACATCGTCGAGTGGTGGGACCAAACTTTCCTTCACGTTTATGTTTAGGAAGGTGAAAAAACGCGGCACAACCAAATGTTCTGATGTGGTTGTAGGAGGCCGCTTGCCTGTGCCACAGCTTGTGAGGGGTGGCAAAGTTGATGGACCTGCTTGGGAGGCGATTCTCAAGGTAGATTGCTGTGGTGACAGCTTCTCCCCAAAGAGTGGGGGGCATACCGGCCGTCAAAAGTAAGCATTGAGCCTTTTCAACCGTGATGGTGTTGCCGCGCTCCAAAACACCATTCTGTTGTGGGGTGTACGGGGCGGTGATCTGGTGGACAATGCCTTTCTTGGAGAGCCAAGTCGTGAAGGGAATGTTGACATATTCTCCCCCTCCGTTGGAGATGAGCTTCTTGATCTTGCAGGAGTGGAAGGTTTTGACAACACTGGTGTCAGCTTTGAAGTGCAAGAAGGCCTCATCCTTGGTTCTGAGGAGATAAATGTGTTGATAGGATGTGAAACCATCAGTTATCTTCATGTAATAACGGAAGCCACTAATAGTTGGGGGAGTGATTATTCCACTGAGATCAGAATGTACAACATCAAGTGGTGCCAGAGGGCAAGGAAGATTACCAGGGAAAGGAAGCCGATGAGGTTTGGACGTAGCACAAGAGACACAAACAGACTCATTGGTGCAGGAGGCTCCAACAAGGGAAAGGATGTAGGAAAGATAAGAAGAGCTGGGGTGGCCCAGGCGATTATGCCATAGGGATGTGGAGGTCTTGACGCCATGAGCTAAGAAAGATACTGACCCCAAGTTGCCCATAGAAGAAAATGTGATGTCCGGATAGAAGAGGTTGTTGTTGACGGTCCCATTGATGAGAATGTGACTGCCGTTTGTAAGGTCAAATCTTCCTGGAGTCAAAGGGCAGATGTAATACCTTGTAACACAAGAGATCCCGAGAAAGTTCTGAAATGAACAGTGCCTTGCCTAGTTGGAGAGGACCTGAGCAGGTAGTTGCAGAAACAGTGCCAATGTGAGTTGCCCTCATAAACCTGCCTGATTCACCTATACCGACTTTGACATCACAAGGTTGTGGGTTTTGAAGCAGGGCGAGAGAGTTGAACATATGGGAAGTTGTTCCTGAGGCCAGAATGGTAAGATTTGGAGTCGGGATATCAGATGTCATAAAGACTTGTTCGGCAACCAAGGCCGAGGTGGAAGAGGTGGAAGAGGGATTTCTTGGGTTGAGATGGGGCTTCAACCAATAACAAGTTTTGACCAGGTGTCCCAATTGCCTGCAGTGAGTTCATCAAGGGCGAGAAGATCCGGGTCCCTTCTGTGATCCCAAGCTAGCAACCAGCGCTGACTCAGTCTTGACGGAGACAGAGGATGTCAGGACCAAAGTCAATGTTTAGTCGAGACTGTCAAGAACAAATTTCAAAGTGACCTCTTTCCCACCAAAGAGAAGAGCCGAACGAACTGATTCAAGTTCTGAAGGAAGCTTGAAGAGAGTGAAGTACGCAAGAACCTCCGAGTCAACCTTGAAGCCAATGCAAGTTAGTTGTTGATCGACTAAACAAACTTCGGAAAGAAATGTTTTGAGATCACTCAAAGTTGGGCAGGAGAGAGCGTAAAATTGACCAAAGATCTTGGCTTTGTGGGCCGGGGAGGAGGAAGAATGAAGAGAAGTTATTGCCGTCCACATGGCTCTTGGATCAAGGATGTGTTCGAAGACATGGGAGGTATTGGCGTCGTCGAGCTTGGTAACAATCTCTGAAAGGGCCAGGTTGACCCTGTTGTTCCAGGCATCGGTGACTGGAGAAGGTGAGGTCTCCGTCCCATCAACGATAGATAGTACCTTGAGTACTCGTAGGCGGGTCTTCAGCTTGAATTCCCAGACGGCGAAGTTGTGTGATCTGAGAATAGGAATTCCGGTTCGGTCGCAGGAGATGATTTCATTGGACATGATGAAGAGGAAAAGAATTTGAGTTGACCGAGGACTGTGTGCTTGTAAAAAAAAACTGGATGAATCTGTATCTTGTAGGTTGATCTTGTAGTTTTATGAATAGTGCTAGTCTGGGCTCATAACCTGTCAGCGGACTGAGAAGGAACTATATCAGTACGAGCAAGACAACAAGTGTGAACAAGATGAGAAAGAGATGGAACAGTTGGGGCGAGCAAGTGTTGAATGGAATTGGTCTATTGATTGCAATGCATACCTGAGAAGGAACTATATCAGTATGAGTGAGACAACAAGTGTGAACGAGATGAGAAAGAGATGGAACAGTTGGGGCGAGCAAGTGTGGAATGGAATTGGTGAAGAGAAGCGAACAACAGGAGTGTAGAATTACAATATATATATATGTGTGTAGTCTACAGAATGAGATGTGTATCCGTCTGGACCGTAATCCATCCATCCCTGCCTAGTCAGCCTGGCTGATCCAGGTACGGCCCTGAATATCCTGATCCAGTTGAGGTGGTGATCGAGATGGTTGGTATGATGAAGGTGCCTGGCTGGTAGTGAGCGAACTGGCATCGGACCAAACATAGTTACGTTGAAAAATAGAAAGAGAATGTCAACAAAAGCAAATGATGAAAACAG
>NW_006768801.1:304433-318715 GCF_000204055.1 Melampsora larici-populina 98AG31 | reverse complement strand
TAAATAGAAATACCGGCAAATGAACATCAGTATAGATATATATGAAGAATGAGAATAATGAAATACTCTTCTTACCTCTTGGTTCACCTTGACTATCGAGTGGTTCTTCTTCAAACGTGTGATTGCTTGAGCAAAATACTGATGACAGCCATGTATCCTGGAGAGTGCTAAATCGCGATCGTATATGTTGAAAACCTCCATGTACGCATCTATGAAGCCATTCCTTTGAGCTAAAGAGAAATCCACAACTTGTTCACATAATTGCCTCTTGTCTTGGTCAGTGCGAGTGCTTTTCTGAATTCAACGAAATAATGTCAAGAATTGAGCTTTGTAATGGCCTGTTTTGAGTACGTCTAGCCAAGTGAGAAGGATAGGAACCCAGCGTTGAAGAGTGGCGTTGTACATTGAGGTGGTCAATAAATAGCCATTCTTGAAGAACCAATATGTGATGTCCGACAACAGGCCACCTGAGTATGGCTTGTTGAAATCCTGATGTACAAGGATTTCCGCCATCCAGGGATATCAAAAGGTCATATGCATGTCTTTGGGTGATCAAGAACTGAAAATGATACGCAAACCATGGCTGTTATGTGATGGATTGTGGTGATTTCAAAAAACATAAGGGATTCAGTATTTCTTCATGTTTGGGACATTTGAGTGTTCACTTACTTTGAACAGTGCTTGATCTGTTGGTTCCATTTATCACCGGCCTCCTTGTCATTCTTATCTTCCATTGAACCATGTTGGATGAGCTATACATTCCACAAATCCCCTAGGCGGTCCGCGTGGCCAAAAGAGGGATGTACATCAACCACAGAAGATATTGGATTGGTACATGTATGTGCGTGACCGACCTAATGAGGAGATAGAAATGAGTTAGTTGAGAAGACAAAGACAAAAGCAAAAAGGGAAGCAGAAAAGGAAGGAAAGCACACACTTTCAAAGACAAGTGTCCACACTTAGGGTCTTCAAGCACTCTTTCTTTAAGCTTGTCCTTTGAAAGTGGGTCCACCTTCTTGGCTTCTGGTAAATCATGGTCGTGAACTCCTTGATGACGTAGCAAAGACCATTTATCCTCAATATATTTGTCAATTTGACAACGGGCTGAACATTTGATGTGGGTCTGAAATCTGTCACATCCAGGGATTTGGCATTTACACCTCTGGTAATTGAGAAACAAAGCAAAAACATTTAGAAACAAACCAAGGGAACAGAAGGTTTCAAGCTCTACTTACCCCATACTAACTTGGTGACTTGCCGCCGGTTGGTGGCGACCCAGCAAATTGACATTCCGTGTTGGAACACTTGATAACCCCAAGGCAGTAGTATCTTTGGATGATCCACTTGCTATTAGACAATTTTTCAGAGCGCATTGTGTGGGTCCAAGCGATGAAGCGGAAGTTGGCTATGTGTTGAGTGGGTTCCAAGACATAAACAGTGTTTCCATTGGGATAAGGTGGGTGCCCTTCCTTGTCAACAATGGTGCCATGGTCAATGAAGGTGCTGAAGAGGTGTCTCTCAACAGGTAGCTGTAGTTGGGGGGTGATTAACAGTTATAGTGGGGAGCGTTATAGTGGGACTAGCAGTTTCTGGGATGATGATACTATCAAGGGAAGCAACCAAGTCAGAGTCTCCATAACCACTATCACTTGGTTTGTCTGTGTCTGACATCAAAGAAAACACTAGATAGGGTATGCTAGCATCAAATGATTGGCTTGGAAGAACTATAGACAGTGCGGTGATCTGAGAAGATGAGTCTGACAACTCAAAAGAGAAATTGGTGATTTGAGAAGATGAGTCAGAAGAGTCTGATGATTTAGAAGAGAAATTGTAATGGTGGACTGAGTTGTAAAGAGGTGGTTGAGGGATAAGAGTCTTGGACGGCTGCTTGTTATCATCAGATTGGATCCTGCTCTCATCTGGAAAGGCTTCAGTGCCAGCAGGTCCAGGTCGTGATGAGACCTGCCCCATCTTGCTCAAAAGGGTTGAAATTGGTTGAGTGATCAATAATGTGAAGTACGTATTCTTTCAATCAATCAAAGTAACTCTTCCTTGAAATGATTGAAAGAGGTTGATTTAGGATAGATTCCTTACAATGTATTTATGATTAGATGGTGGATGACGGCCATTTGTTATCCCTTTTTGAAGATATCGTTCCGTTTCAAACATATCTTAACAGGGTGGAATATCCTTCACCCTGCTTCCACAGTATGTTGTGGGAATGCTTTCTATCTGGGCCATGTAAAGCCTGAAATTCAATGATATTTTTGTAGATCAATCATCTCCCAAAGGGAGGTAGGAAAGGTGGGCGGTGTAAGAGAGGTCGGTGCAAAATTCAAATTTGAGTACCAAAGTGGTAATAATGCACTGAGGGAATTACACCGGATTTCCTTTGGTGTCATGGACTTGGCGTAAAAGTCATGTGCTTGGTGTGAGATTCATGTGTAAATTTCAAATTTTACAAGGCTCCCACAATTTTGCACCAGATTTCCTTGCACCGGATAATCCGGTGTTTTTTTTCTGGTGCAAAATTGTAGATTCTGACCGCCCTCCATAATTTTACACCGTAACTTTTGCACTGAAATTTTTTACACATCAAAAAAAATAGATCCATGTGTAAAATTTGAAGTTAGGGGGGGTGATAATAATTTTGCACTGTATCTTTTTTACACCAAAACATTTGGTGTAAATGTGTCTGTGCAAAATTCCCCCTCCCCATAAAAAAATTGCTCTTGACAAAGAGGAAAGTTGAAAAAAAAAGAAACAAGAAAAAACATGTCTGGGACATGCCAGATACACACCACTATGGGTTGGAAGAGGTAGAATGTTTGGTGCTCTGGCCCCGCGCGCAGCTTATGTGTATACAGCTCCTTGCATACAAGGCTGTCATACATTGTGTAATGTCTGCATGTAATTTTGGTGATAATTATCACAGGAAATACAAAACCCTGATGCTCCCAAAAATCAGGGCTCATTGATTTCTCAAGTTGAATCAAACCTAACTCCCACTGCGCAATATTTTGAATATACCATGGATTTAACTATGTGTCTATGGAGAGAATCAACAGAATCTCAACATGTGCATCCAATTCTTCACCTTTGATAACACAAGGATTTCTGGAATCAACCAGGGCTTGGAGCATAGAATGGGTACTGCACATCCCCATTGGGAGAAAACAAAATTGCAGCATATGAGACATTTATACTACAAAGTTGATTCTGGAACTTTTCCACGAAATTTCCAGAACATTTTTCAGAAAGCCAGAATGCTTCTGCACCCTGGGAAAAAGGGCATTCAAACATGTACTGTTTTTCACAAGTCCAGGAGTCCAGAACACAGTCAAATCTGTGTTCTGGGGCAGTTCTGGAAAATTTGTGGAAAAGTTCCAGAATCAACTTTGTGTAGGACAATTGAGGACTGTAAGGGAACTGCCATGAGCCTATCTGGAAGTTGAAGGGAGCCCAATGATGCTGTCATTTTGCTATACATTAGCGCTCTGTACCCTCCTCTCCTCACAGAAAGCCAGGAGGCAATGATTGAAACTGTGCCCCCTTTGATTGTTTACTTTATAGAGCTCACTGACAGGTGTACTTGAGAGGATGAGTATGATTTCTTGGTCCACAATGTGATACCCCGGCTGAAATAGTGTGAACAGTATGTGGTTGAAAATTTCAATTGACCAATATCATGGTGGAAGGATATATGGGTAGAGCTATGGCTTATCATTGCAATGGATGGATTCATAGAACAAGATACTGAATCATGAGGAAAAGTGAGTTCCATGGAAGTAATTGAACATACATATTACTTGCCAGCCTTCCAATGCGTAGGGAGACTCGATTCTCTCTCCGCCCCCACGCGCTTGATCAAGTTTTTGCGATCTTTCAACTTCAGGAATCTTATCTGGAAGCTAAATGAGTCTCATGCGCGGGAGAAAGGGAGTCTCGTTCAGGGCACCAACTGGTTTTATGCATCAAAGATACACACGGTAGAATCGAGAGAATATTTTGGAGAGCACGGCAAATTGAACACACATTCAGGTGTGGAATTTTTAAGGAATCATGTTGAAATTACTCCAGGGATGCATTGAAGGATTTCAAAATTATAGACGTTATAAACACGACATGGTTGCGTGTATTGAATATGGTGGTATTATATTGTAATCCATGAAAGAAGCCAAGAATCTCAAAAAACAAAAAACAGCAACCAGCGAGCCCAAAAATACAAGAACCTAAAAACAGAGGACGAAGACGAAGACAGAACGTCAGTCGCCTGACATGAAGATGATATAAAGTTCACAAGCAAAAGAAAAACAAGGAAATGATAACATACCTTAGATGACAAAAAATGAGACTGTCCATTCCAAATAACATTAATCAAAACCCATATGATGAACTAGAAACCATATCACTAAATCCATACAAGTAACCAAGTATTCCAAACATGAAAAAACACCAACCAACAACCCCAAAAATATAAGAACCTAATAACAGGGGACGTAAAAGGAAGGAATGTCAGTGACCTGACTTGAAGATGATATAAAGTTTTTGAGCAAATAAAAAACAAGGAAATAATAACATACCTTTAGATTACCAAAAATGAGACTGTCCATTCCAAATAACATCAATCAAAACCCATATGATAAACTAGAAACCATATCACTAAAGAAATCCTGCTCCAAAACCTTTTCTATACAATCCAATCTCTCACTAGGATCCTTCTTCAATAACAAACTAACAAGTGAACAGAACTGAGGAGAAACAGATGATGAAAACTCGACTTCTGCATTTCTAATTTGATCATTTAGTCCGTCAACAGTGTCTGTCAGAATAAAAGGATATGTTAGCTACTGCAAGGCTCAAATGAAGGAGAGTTTGAGGAATAAATAACATACCTGACATAAAAGGTTGTTTGTTCATCACCATCTCGTATAAAATAATTCCAAGACCCCACCAATCAATCGCTGTTGTATAAGATCCTCCATTGATGACTTCTGGTGCTCGAGCATAAGGCGTTCCACAGTGACCAGTAGCTAATCCAGACTGAGTCCTCGTAGCAAGTCCAAAGTCTGCCAGTTTGATTCGGTTATCAGAAGTGAGAAGTACATTGTCAGGTTTAAGATCGCGATGAATAATGTTGTTTTGATGAAGGTATCCGATTGCTCTAGCTAAATCCATAATATAAATCTTTGATTCTTTTTCTGAAATAGGAATTTTCTGTCTAAGATCTCCACCAGCTGCTAATTCAAGAATAAGATGATAATGTGAATCTGTACGATAGTATTCATAAAATCTAATGATTGAAGGATGTTGAAGATCTTGAAGTAAATTGATCTCATTCATAATCATTTCATCTTGAAGACCGTATGTTTTGTGAACGCGTAACATGACTTTGATAGCATAAAGATCTTGATCTTGCTTTGATTCAGCCTTGTAAACCGAAGCAAACCCCCCAGAACCAAGTAAATGTAAAATGACATAGTTTTCAGTGACTAGAGTTCCAGCGTTTGAAGACGTGTCTTGAAGATCTTGATAAGCGGTATATGATACTGATGGAGGGGTATTATAGACGCCGAAACTAACACAAGAATCAATACTCATGATGTATGGAGATGGTGTTGAGTAGATAAGAGTATGTGATAGAGAGAAAGGGTGATAGGTTTAGAAAAGTGGGAGTAAAGATGTTGTAGAGGGATATGGGGAACGCGAACGGTGACTGGACGATGTTTAGAAACTCTGGTCACGGGAATTGCTGATCCTTCAGGCTGATCAGCTTGAAAATACAGTCAGAAATGTGAAGTACACATTTGCTAAATGTACAAAATGTACATGCATTATTGATCATAGCCGTGTTTGTATTTTACTCATTCAAGGTTGAAAGGGACTCAGAAGGTATTACCGTCAGTTCTTTGTCAGTTCACATTCCCTAGCAATGCTAATAGATATATGAATGCTTCCCTATGGTTTTGGCATTGTGTCTTCTTTCTCAACACGCATCAAAGACGTGTCCATTTTGATGCCCTGGCACTACAATAGATATAATGCTGATTGGTACCTTCAACCTTGTCACATGGACACCTACACAAGTTAGCATGTTTATGGTCCCGTTTGGGATCACCGAAGCCTCTTGGCGCATCACATCCATACTGGACGAAAACCATGCATTCGAATCTGCGTTCAAAGCCCTTCTTCATCTCTATAAACCCTCCTCACAATGATTGTGACGACTTTTCTGAGGGTGTATCAAATGTTTACAAAATTACGTATTTTTAATCAAAAACCCAATCATCAGCCTTTCTGTGGCTTATAGAGAACTCATACACAAGCAAGAGTGATTTTTTTGAGGGGGTAGCAAAGTGTATTCTAACGTGCATTTTTTTATCAAACTCCTATCACCAGCCTGTCTATGGCTCATAAAGGGTTAATTCATAGAGCATGAGCCGAAAAGCATGTACGGTTCAGTCAAAAGACTGTGTTTGCAGGTCTTAAATCTGGATAGAGAAACTACCTGCTCCCAAAAGCGCACCATATCTTTGTGATCTCCAGCGTGACGTTCTCGCTGGGTCACAAAGTTTTGAATCCCGACGTGATAGAGCTATTGGTCAAGTACTCGCCCAAGCCGCTAAGGCCCAGTTTCTCGCTGGTTTGAAATGGGAATTATTTCTGATTTTGATGAACTCCTAGGGTCAGCTCTCAGCGGACGAAAAGGATCTCTGCAACAAGTTCAGTGTAATTGTTCAATTCTTGGAGATTTTGGACATGATACCGGGGCGATGCAAAGCAGACGCGCGTCCATTTATTCATCTCATGCTTACTCGTTATATGAACAATGTGATGTTCTAGGACTAGAATTGGGATGGTGGCATGAGAGTAACAAAGTTATTTTGACATTCACAAAGATGATATGCCATCATCACTGATCAGTATTGTAATGATATATATTATATTAAAAGACCAATAACCCATCCGCAAGCCGAAACAAGAGACGCGAATCATGACTTCAAGAGTCTCAACAAGAATCCTTGAAAAGAAGCTGTTTGACGACCACATTTTTCTTTGGACTCGACAATTACTATCCAAATTTGAAAGAGAACTCTCTGTTGTCTGGTCTTCTCCCGATCCCCAATATTGTAGTCTTTATTTGGATTGATGAAGCATTGATCGCATGCAAAATCGAGTAAGATCTGAACCGGGATTTTGTGAGTAGCCTTCCAGGTCTTCTCCATCTGAGCTAGGAGATATAATCAAAAGTCGTGTGCTTGATTCTTATTCAATATCGGGATTTTTCTCCCAGACTCTCATATACACCCAGAAACAAATCAGGTATTTCGTTGTTCAAAGGGGCCGGCGACTGAGAGGCAATCTGTAGGTGGATTGAAAGTACACAGTCTTGATAATGGGAATGTGCATCAATCCATACAAAATGGATGGGACTCCGTTGATGTACTGCTAGCTCTTTGCTTTGTATCAAGCCTCATCTTCAAGTACTGTGATACCTCTATCTCCAGCCAAGTACAAACTGGGAAAGCGACTCGCATGAATTTGGCCCACCAAAAAACGTCTTGCCCTTCCAAGATCAGCCTCAGCTTCGACCCTCGCGATTGGTCTTCTTGTATGCTTTGAGCTGCGTATAAGAAAGGCCTTGATGGGAGTACTGCTCAAGAAAACCTCAGCGTTTTTGAAATCTAGATGTATGTAATCAAAACTGGATGGTGAGTTCTTCTGGAACCGCCATCGATCCTTGTCCACTGCTTGTGATCAATCAGCAGGTATTGGAGGAAAGCCCGTCTCCGAAAAACGAACATACGAACATGATGCTTCATCGAGAAAGCGAAATTGTAGTGACAGAATTGATTTTGATGATGAGGAGATTTTAAGCGACTTCGAGAGAGGAGGGTGGTGGACTACTGTACACCACAAACCCTCGAAAACGGTTTTCCCGCCGGGGTTTGGCACTGGTTATCAACCCGATTTCCTTTGCAGAGAGGATACGTTGAGGTAACGCGCTTAGTCCGCGCGGTTTGGATCGGGAATTTTGAAATCCGGGTGCAAACCATTTCTAGACTTTTGCTAGCGGTTCGGAAACCGAGGGTTCGCCACGGTGATTTCTCGAGCATTTTTGACATCGGTTTCCAAACCATTATTTTTGCAACCCAAGTTATTGCGCATTTTGAGTGATGGTACAAAAACCGCTTTTTCATCAACGTGCTTTTTGGATCCACAGCTATTCATCCGTTGAAACTCAGTTGTCAAGCAAGCACAAAAGTTCAAAAATTGGATTTTTGGTATCCAATTTCATTTCTCAGTTCTCACGTTCGCACAGACGGAAACGCAACCAGAGCAGCCTGCTCCTTGCAAATGATGAAATGACTGTAATGGATTGAAATTGCTACTAATGTGATAGATAAAGACAGACACAAAAATACAAAGAGCGAATGTGAGACGCGAGGAAAGAGAGGGAAATAACGCAAAAGGATACAATGTCAATTGTGATAAGAGAAAAAAGAGGAGATGATCATCACGCCAGCTGCTGACGGAGTGGTTGAACAACTGTACTTGGTGTATCAAACACCACCCGTTAAAACCCCGGTGTTTACTCAGAACCCCGCTGAATTTGAACCGGGTCCCGGCCGCGACTTTTGAGAACTCCCTGAAAACCGATTTCTAACAAAAACAGGGTTCGTGGTGTATGTTTGATCTTTTTGTAGATTACATCGAACTTAACTAAGTCCCTTAAGTTCGAGATCACATGTAATTTTTCACCCTTGAAAAATTCATTATATTTTCAGTGTAAGAGAGGTTTTGAGGGAGCACAGTTAGGATAGAGGGAGCAATAAATAGGAGGAGGTAAAAAGTTTCCTTCTCTGTGAGAAAACCTTCCTCTTGTCAATGTCTACTGGCCCTGTTGTCCAAGACTGCCCCAAAACCTCTTATTCCTACCCCTACAGTGCGTAACGGACTCTATCACTGATCTTGAAATTTGTTTCTGCAGAGATTTATCACCAAGTTCAGCCCATCAGGTTGTCCACCATATTGCCCTTGATGTAAAGAAGCTTGTACTTCATCTCAGCCATAATAAGGAAAGCAATGAGTCCTCAAAAATCAATCCTGGTTGTGCTTTCCAAATTTGTTTCTCCTTTCTACTTTTACAGCTGTTCCAGCAAGAATAGTTGATAGGAAGTTTGTAAAAAGCTCATCAGCGCAGCCAATAAAACTTCTGTCACTGGGTTTTCCAGCTTCCTCTGAAATCAACTTAACCGCAATTCATATGTGTGTTTCCACAGCCTGATTATGTAAAATCCTACTGACTGATGAGAAAAGGTTGTTCTTGTGGCTAGCCATAAAACCAAAAAACAATCATACATAAAAGATTTATCAGGTGTATTTCAAAAGATATGAAATGGATGCTCACAAGGACACATGATATTGTTGGAAGGATCCTCTCCCTTGCATATTGATCAAGCTTGTGAAAAGAAAAAACTCAATAAAACCAATAGTAAGAGTTTTGCAATGGACAGAATATTTGAAAAAATAAATCAACCTTTCTTGGAATGGATGTAACTTACTTGAACCTTGTTACTCTAAGTTTGAACCCTAACTTTCTGGACGATTTCCAAGACTGCATCTTAATCAGGAATCTTACATGGCGGTATATGACATCTGAACATGTTCAATCCAATCATTTCAAAGCATTATATTTCATGAAGCACATTGGCCTCTGCTCAAGATATTGATTGTATTGTCTGAAGATTTTGTCAACATGAGCTTGTAACTCAGTATAAAAAATCTCAGAAGTTACTTTGCATCATTAGAGAAGTATTTTAAAGAAGTTAATATTGAAGCCTTCCTAGTCTGAAGTGACAAGCCACTAGAGAAATGATTTAAATTAGTAAATGAATTTGAGTTTCATTCAAAATGAGAGCTTTTGATCTTTTCTGATTTCTCATTTATCATATTTTTCACATGTAATCTTCAAGGATTAAGAATTTTTAGTCATTATCTTGTTCTAGACACCATGATTACTTCCCACCAAAGGTACGACGTGGTAAGGCATTTCCATCGTGACTAAGGTGGTAAGATGAGACCTAGGTGCACATGTAGATTTACATACACGACGAAGGAGGGCACGGTAAAGATACAGGGAAGAGAGGGAAAATTTTCCCTCACTTCCAGATTTCAGAATCTTCACCTGCACGTAGTCGAATCGAGCAATCAAGCTCTTTCTCCTTTCTCCTCCTATCTCTCGCTATTTCTTCTTTTTAGCAGAAATCTTAATATCGTAGATCAGAGTTACTGACACTACACCAAATGTAATCTTTACCGGGCGGTAAAGAAAACTACTGACATAGAAAAGTCCTGAGGCAACAGGAAGAGAGGTAAAAATCTGAAAAAATATGCACCTTGTTCCTAGATGTTGGGGCGTCATGATGAGTATTTTTTTGTATTTTACACGCAGATATTGGTTAATGTACTAACAATAAAGGCTGAAAATCATCAAAAACCCACCTGTAACAATACCTGAAATTTGGGTCATGATTATGAAGACAATATTTTGTGGTCTAAAAACTTCAATAACTTTTGCAATTCTGCTCCAAATAACTCGATTTTTGGTTCATTCAAAAGCTGAACCATTCTCCTTTACACTTCATAATGTCAGCATGGTGCTATCTAGTCATTTGAACGCTCTACATATGTCCAAACAGTTCTGCATGAATAGCTCCGTAGGACCTTCTTCAGACGGGCTACAGATGTGATGTCTCAATGAAAAATATAGAGGAAAGACTCACCTTTCCAATGAACCAAAAATCGAGTTATTTGATTCAGAACTGCAAAAGTTATTGATGTTTGAAGATTTCCAAGTCCTGTATATAAAAACAGGGGCCGAATTTCAGGTATTGTTACAGGTGGGTGTGAGAAGATTTTCACCCTTTATTGTTGGGGCATTAACCAATATCTGGGTGTAAAATACAAAAAAATACTCCTCATGAGGCCCCAACATATAGGAACAAGGTGCATATTTTTTCAGATTTTTACCTCTATTCCTGTGGCCTCACCACTTTCTATGTCAGTAGTTTTCTTTACCACCCGGTAAAGATTACATTTGGTGTAGTGTGACTCTCGAACCATATCAATTCAATTCAAAAAAAAAAAAAAAAAAAAAAAAAAAGACTAAAGAAAGTTCACTCGTTCAATTGAACCTAACAACTCAACACTCCTGTCAAAACTTTAACCTTCTTCGTAATCCTGTTAGAATTTCATCCCGATAAATATAATAGCAAGATGGATAGCGAAGACTTTCAGAAATTAATTGACGAGAAAGTAAGGAAAGAAGGGGAAGAACAAGAAGGAGAAGAAACAAATGGAGGAGAACGGATATCAGGTGAAGAAATAGAAGGAAACGGAGGAAGTGGAGAAGGAAAAGGAGAGGACGTTCAGGAAGAAGAATGTCAGCTGGAGGAAGGTGGTACAAGCAAAATGGATCCGGCTCAAAGCACGAGTAACTCACAAACCATACCAACAGCGACCCGACAATCCAAGAGGAAAGTTGGCCCACCGAAACCTTACCCACCAGCCCAAGCAGCAGCACTGAAGGCCATTGGTCCGATTCGAATCAAGAAAGCAAGGGGTAGACCATCAGCAGCCAGGACGACCGAAACAGTTGATCCTAGCGAGCCAAATCCAAATATTGGTAAACCGGCGCAGAACCCACCACTCATAGGAATGGCAGCTCTGATCGAAATGGCCAACACGAGTGGGACGACTACGAACCAACCCCCTGCACCACCTCTAGCACGTCAACAACCTCAACCCCACCCCCCACAACAAGCGCAAGTCGAACACCACATCCAAGCGCCAAACGATAACCACGGAGCTAGAGGAGAAGACGACGACGAGAGGAATCTTGGGAGCCAATGGCAGAATCAGATGGAAGTGTGGAACGACACGCGACTCCAAGAGAATCCAAATGCAGTCAGAGGAGTTGGGGGGATTGTGCTGGGGGAAAGAGAAGAAGGTCAGTTACAGGTTTAAACACCCTATGATTTCATAATTGCTCGCGCTCCTAGAACACCCCCCCCAAAAATACCTGGAAGATGATACCAGGAAAGACTTCTTCCGTAAGGAAATGCCTCGAAAGAGATGGAAATGAATACATCCTTCCTAATGGGAAATGCCTCGATAATAGAGATGTACCAACTCAAAGCTTAGGCAAAAGGGAGAAAATCTATCCAAAAAAAAAAAAAAAAAGAGAAGGGAACGGAACTAACATAAAACCATGGCCGGTCCTTCTAAAAACAAAAACCGATACGATGGGTTAGTCGAAGAGAAAAGGAAATGGTTAGAATTTATGAAGTAAGCTCATACCTAAAAATCCGGAAGGATAGTGGAACAGTAAGGAATTCTGACACGATAATTCTACGGAATAGGAAGAGCGCAAACCCTACACCAGAAACGGTGGATAACTCAGTCAAAGCGACCGGAGAGAAGAAGAAGATGAAAGTTCAAAAAGGAGAAATGATCTCCCACCAACTCCAAGCCCTTTCGCCCTACTGGGACAACGCTATGCGAGAAATGAACAGATATCTTCCTTTATCCATCTTTGATCCCAACTGGTTGAGACAAGATACGGCGTTTGTCTCAAATAAGTCGTCCAGAACCAAAACCAAAGACGCCGACTCCACTGCGTACAACGGATATCCAATCCCGAACGAATGGCGAACTACGCTAGCGCAGTGGCATCAACAGAAAGCCTTATTTCTTGAATACCTAGAGTGGTATAAGCAAACGGAGGTCCTGCCTACAATGGAGGAACACTTCAAAAACGTACTACAAATTCAACGAGAAAACGGAGGAAGTTGGATGATCGCTTACCGGTATGACGTAATGATGAGACAGACGTACATGGGATTCAAAATCGGGAAAGAGGGTTCGTAGATGGCAGATATTGGGGTGAGAAACCCAGTCATCGAAAGATTGGCAGAGAGAGATGTTTTACGGAAGAACGACGACATGTATCTCGATAACCCTTATGCGTTCACGGGGAAGAAATGTTTCATTGACCCACTTGACGGCTCAAATTGGGAAGGCAGAGCGTCGAAATGGGACGACCCGAGCAAGAGTGACGCAAAAGATGACAAACTAGAACCTTCAAAGTCAACACAGTCCGTTAGATCAGCAATGTGGGCTCAAACCAGATCAGAGTCCCACGAGAACGCACAAGCGGGGAGATCGACCCCGGTGGCATACCACCCATATGCCCAACCCATAGCTCAACCACAATCCTTTATGGCACATCCTCAGAATGATCAAAATCGAGGACAAGGTGAGCAGAACCAAACCCCAGAACTCTAACTTGGCAGAACTCCAAAAAAAAAAAAAAAAGCTGACCTAAAAACCCACCTCGCTTATAGGAAATTATAGAGGTAGAAACTTCATAGCGAATTTCAGAGCTACGAGAGGTAGTAGAGGCCGAGGTGGCGGGAAACGAGGAGGAGCGGGTGGCAGTAAGGAAACTGACAACCCGGCTCAGAGCGGAACAGGAGGACAAGGAGGGGAACAAAACCCAAGGCAGTGAGTATAATAAACCTTTAGCCTACCATATGATGGAAATGAAATCACCCAATATGCGGGGCCTACCCCAAAAACCCTGAGAGTTGAGAGAAGTGAGAGCTGATTCCGTCGATGACATGAATTAGAATCGACGGAAGGAGGCAGACGTCGCCAGAACTCGTTGTCGAACCCCCGACTGAGAGAACCCGTATGGTAGCCGATAAGAGGTGGCCAACAAAAGCTCATTGTGAATTGAACATACCCGAATGGGAGGCGTTGATGAGAGAATTAGACTTGTTCAAAGAATGGGGAGACGTCATAACCAGCCTGAAGGAAGGTTTTGACCAAGGGATTCCCGACCACCGTATCGATAATTTACCGTGGTATACCCCACCGAATCAAACATCAGCGATGTTGGTAAAGGATAAAATAGAAAAGACAATGAAAAGAGAATGGGGAGAAGGGAAACTCTTCGGCCCGTTCACGCACGACGAAGTACACAGCCAGTTCGGATTCTTCCGATCAAACCCGATGGGGAGCGTCGTGAATAATGACGGATCATTTCGCATGATCAACAACCTATCATTCCCAAAACACGCAGCAGAAATCCCAGTGAGTTATAGATAGCTCACAGAGGAAGGGAAAGAACCGTACTGACTGGACACCAAAAATAATTTCGGATAGTCGGTGAACTCTTTCTGTGACACGTCCGGTGAAGAGCCTTAACACCACGC
>NW_006768801.1:295681-304333 GCF_000204055.1 Melampsora larici-populina 98AG31 | reverse complement strand
TTGATCACGTGCACCTCTTCGACTACACGGTTACCGACCGAGACTCTGACATTGGTTCTATCGCCCATCACCCAGAAGTTTCTGGGCTGGAAGATCGAACCTATCCCTTCAGGAGCACCCGACTTGATCAAATAGTCCGAGTAATCTTTCCATGCCTAGGTTGAGATGAAAGTCAGCAAAATGCTTGATGTAGTTATTGAAGCTTTTGATACCACATACGTTTTGTTTTTCTTCTATCTTGAAATGATAATTGATCACATCTTGGTTGTTGCATTGAGTATGATACATCGAACGGAGGTGCCTGAAGTGGGCCGACAACACAGGCAAGACGTATGCGCGGCTGAGGACATGTGGGTTGATAGTGAATCTATAATACTCGGATTGGATCGCACGGTAGAAAGAGATCCAGAATAGTTCGCAAAGTGAGGCGTTGACACGGTCTTCTATGTTGGCATCCCAGTCGAAAGAAAAGCGTTGAAGACCCCATCTCTTCAAGTCGTCTTCAGTCTCGACGAAGCCTATGTCGTTCATATAAACACCCGTTTTGAAGAAGTCCGTAACATCGATCAAAGCCACAGACGTTCCATGAGGAAGTGGGTCTCCGGCTGGAAAGCGCTCTTTAAAACCACGCAGCTCGGCTTCCGAAAGAGAAGGTGGGATGGCTGAAGCGTTTGTTTGGCGACACATCAAGACGCGAGCATGCCTGCGGACAAGAGACTAAGAGAAGGATTTGGGAATTATGATAAGTATATTAATTAAGGAAAAAAATAGGGGAAGTGACACACTTGGATAACGAGCATCTCTTTTTTTGAGAGAATACCAACGACATCAGTGTCATGAATGATACGAAGCGATCTAGCAGAACTCAATGAATCGATCGGCGGGTCGCTGTAGAGGTTGGATTGATTGGAAGACATCACGACAAGATCATACAAAGATGAAGATGTTAGCAGGAAGGACTAGTTGGGAGGTCTCTTAGTACTCTGGGAATGTTAGTGATATATATGAACTCACCTCAACCATCGACGGTTTACAGATCCGACCTGCTACAAGAAATCTGTGGGTTGAGGGTATTGGGTTTTTGGTGCAACATCGTTTGAGTGAGACAAGTTGATTAGTTAAATTGCGAACAATAAAGAATATTACAAAGAAGGTATTACCAGATTTCCCGTGGACAGTGTGGTAGACTGATTCGGCCTGTTTGTGATGAAAGACCAGGAAGATGTATATTTATGAACTCTACCTCACCTGTTAATTTAATCAGACTCTCTTGTGACTCTTGTGTCTGTGGCTTGATCTTCATCCGAATAACTTGTTGATCAAAAGGGTTTTCTGGCCGAATTCGATCACCTTGAAGAGAAACCACCCAATCAGCGACTGGTGTTAGAGAAGAATGTCTCATTTCCCCACTTGACGGACTAGGTACCGGAATCAGACATCTGAGCAGACCACAAAGGAAACGAAAGACTGACCTCTCGCCACGTTGTCCACACGATTGAGTGTCTCGGTTAATCCTGTTTACATGGATTTCAAAATTTTAGCTAACGATCAAGACATCAGACATCCAAGCAGACAACAAAGGAAAAGAAAGACTGACCTTCCGCCACGCTGTCCACGCGCTTGAGTATCTTGGTTGATCTTGTTAACTTGGATTCCAAATAATTAGTTAATGAAGGAGATGTAAGAGATAGACTATCGTCATGTTTGGTTAAAACATACATGGTAGTGACTGAGAGAGGTTTTGGTTGTCGAAGAGGGAGAACGTTGAATGACAACTACGAGAAGCAATATATGTAGAGTGGTGGTTGAGTGGGTCACAGGGAAAGTCGGACTGCCGTGCATGTATGACTGAATGCAGTGTTTGTCTCATAAAATTTGGGGCCACACCCTATCAAGTTTCATCACTTGAATCGAGTCAAATGCACACTACAAGCTGTTGAAGCTTAACTACTGTACACATTGATTACCCACTGTGAGCGTGTCTGTCGAAGAGATGGGAGTTTGAAAGAGCTCCGGCCAAAGATGATCATTATGCACTAGCATGTGATCCATCAAAGTTCAGCAACAATGGCTGGCTGAGTTTCAAAAACAAAGATCGATGATCTTTGTCTAGTGACCCAACCGCCTCAAAACATGGACAAAGGTATGAATCTCAATACCTATCCGAGAACTCTGGCATGTCTCTGTCAGAACCATCTCGTGTGTGCACGTCGGCGTGCTTGAAGAAGACAGACGTGGTGGAGGGGATGTGCTTTCAGAAGATTGCATTAACATCCCCGCAGAGTGAGTTTGATACCCCACTCCAGACCCAAATTGTGTTAGAAAAGACTCGCAAGCATGATTCTCTCCTACATAGACAGCACAACATGATATCCAAAAACCCTGACCCCAACAATCACGACACAGCTCCAAACCACACCGCGACTGTCAAGACAGTCTCGTCTAGGCCGCAACATAACCCTACCAGCCCGACAGAGGAGCCTATAGGGCACGCTAGGCACTATGACGAGGGGGTATTAAATACAATTAAACCCCCGCGATGTGAGTTCGAAATTCTTTCATCATCATCTATACCTGAATCAGCTGGCAAGCCGTCTTTTCCCTGGAAATTTAGCACCCCAGCACAGGTCGACAGCGCAAAAGCTTCATGGTCCACGTCAGCGCGGTTAGCAGCAGAAGAAAAGAAGAAATTGCCCACCAAGTTGGTGGAAGAACTTGTACCTTCATCTTACCATAGACATCTACACATGTTTATGAAGTCTAAGGCTCAAGCACTACCCCCTCGACGAAAGTACGACTTCCGAGTAAATCTAATAGAAGAAGCTCAACCCCAGGCCAGCCGCATTATCCCGCTCTCTCCAGCAGAACAGGAAACATTGGATGAGATGATAAACTCAGGATTGGCAAACGGCACGATTCGAAGAACCACGTCACCATGGGCAGCTCCCGTCCTATTCACAGGAAAAAAAGACGGGAACCTACGACCATGCTTCGACTATCGCAAACTGAATGCCTTAACCGTCAAGAATAAATATCCATTACCGCTTACCATGGATCTCATCGACAGCCTACTTGACGCCAAAGAGTTCACAAAGCTAGACATGCGCAATGCGTACGGGAACCTGAGGGTCGCTGAAGGCGATGAGGACAAATTAGCTTTCATATGTAAAGCCGGTCAATTTGCACCCCTCACGATGCCATTCGGACCAACCGGAGCACCGGGATACTTTCAGTATTTTATGCAAGATATCCTCCTGGCTCACATTGGAAAGGACGCCGCGGTTTTCTTAGACGACACCATGATCTACACTAAGAAAGGAACCTGCCACGAAAACGTTGTAAATGAAATCCTTAACATCTTCAGCAAACACCAACTATGGCTCAAACCGGAAAAGTGCGAGTTTTCCAAGTCCGAAGTCGAATACCTAGGACTTTTAATTTCTCGAAACAAGATAAGGATGGACCCCACGAAGGTCAAAGCTGTATCCGAATGGCCTGCACCAAAGAACGTATCAGAACTTCAGAGATTTATCGGATTTGCTAATTTCTACAGAAGATTCATAGGCCAATTCTCAAAGACAACACAACCACTACACAATCTCACACACGATAAGACACCTTTCATCTGGGACTCTCAATGCGAAAAGGCCTTCCAGAACCTGAAAACCCTGTTCACCTCAGCGCCAATTCTGAAGATTGCAGATCCATACAAACCTTTTGTATTGGGGTGCGACTGCTCTGACTTTGCACTAGGAGCCGTACTGTCTCAACGTTGCAAGGAGGATGGTGAAATTCATCCCGTGGCCTACTTATCACGATCACTAGTACAAGCTGAGCGCAACTACGAGATCTTTGACAAAGAGTTATTGGCGATAGTAGCTTCATTCAAAGAATGGCGTCACTACTTGGAGGGTAATCCACACCGTCTAGAGGTTATTGTTTATACAGACCATCGAAATCTTGAAACATTCATGACCACCAAGCAATTAACTAGGCGTCAAGCACGATGGGCAGAGACCCTAGGATGTTTCGACTTTCAAATCAAATTCCGCCCTGGTAAACAAGCCACCAAGCCAGACGCCTTATCAAGAAGACCTGATCTAGCACCAAACGAAAACGAAAAACTATCCTTTGGACAACTGCTTAGAACAGATAACATCACGCATGACACATTCACCACCGATCTGGCTACCCTAGAGTCATTCTTCGAAGACGAATTAATCCAACTTGAAGACGCTGACCATTGGTTTGAAGTCGACGTCTTGGGAATCTCAGACAACAATTCATCAGAACCTATCATGAACGACAGAGAGATCATAGAGCTCATAAAAGAATCAACTACCAGAAGCCCAAGACTCAACAAAATCATAGAAGCAGTTAAGAACCCGATATCATCAAAACTACGCGAAGCATTTTCAAGATACAAGGTTGAAGATGGAATGGTGTATAATGGAGACAAGATTGAAGTTCCCGATGACGACAACATCAAGTTCCAAATATTACGTAGCCAACACGATAACCTTCTGGCCGGACATCCAGGCAGATCAAAGACGCTAGGATTGGTACGTAGGTGCTTCCACTGGCCTTCTCTGAAAGCTTACGTCAACCGCTACGTTGACGGATGCGACTCCTGTCTGAGAACCAAAACAACAACAAAGAAACCGTTTGGGACGCTGGAACCCTTACCAATACCAGCCGGCCCTTGGACAGATATAAGTTACGATCTGATCACGGGATTACCCACGTCAAACGGTAACGACAGCATTTTAACAGTAGTTGACAGACTGACAAAAATGAGTCACTTTATACCATGTAGGGAGACCATGTCAGCAGAAGACCTAGCAGACCTAATGATCAAGTTTGTATGGAAGCTACACGGCACCCCGAAGACAATCACTTCAGACCGAGGTAGTATCTTTATCTCACAACTGACGCAAGAACTAGATTCTTGACTAGGTATTAGACTCCAACCGTCGACAGCCTACCATCCACGCACAGACGGACAAACCAAAATCGTGAATAAAGTCATTGAGCAATATCTACAACATTTTGTCACTTACCGACAGGACAACTGGGACGGACTACTACCAATCGCTGAATTTTCATACAACAACAAGGACCACACATCAACAGGAATCTCACCCTTCAAAGCAAACTACGGATTTGAGCCTAGCTTCAACGGTGTACCGTCGACAGAACAGTGCCTACCTGCGGTGGAAGAGAGATTGAATATCATCACCAAAGTTCAAGAAGAGCTGACTGAGTGTTTACTGATTGCACAGGAGGACATGAAGAAACAGTTCGATAAAGGAGTAAGACCCACACCCGAATGGCAAGTTGGAGACCAAGTCTGGCTCAGTAGCAAGAATATCTCAACCACACGACCGAGCCCCAAACTGGATCACAAATGGCTGGGTCCATTTAATATTTCAAACAGAGTGTCACGATCAGCTTACAAATTGAATTTACCACTCTCTATGAAGGGAGTACACCCAGTATTTCACGTATCACTACTCAGAAAACACAAACAGGACAGCATCGACGAACGAAAACAGCAAGAACCTCCCTCAATCAGAATTCAAGAGAATGAAGAATGGGAAGTTTCAGAAATACTAGACAGCCGCAAGAGATACAATAGGGTCGAATATTTAGTAGCGTGGAAAGGTTTCACGGCGGAACATAATTCATGGGAACCAAGCAGCAATTTAGAGAACAGCAAGCAATTGGTTGATGAGTTTAACAAGAAATTTCCAAACGCGGCCAGTAGACATAGGAGGACACGGAGAAAGAAGTGAGAGGGTAAGCTTTTTCCCACTGGGTTTTTTAACGCTACCCGGGGAGGAACGCAGAACTTTCAAGAGGGAGTTTGGGCGTAAAAGGGGGGATACTGTTATGATCTCATCTATGTAACAGTTGGTGAAAGGCTCAACACAACATGTCACAGATTAGAGACCACTTTGTATTTCTCTACGTTGTACACACCTCTCTTTTCTCTTCATCCGACAATCTGCATACTAATACGAGAACCTGGTGACAGAACCTGATAACCCTCGTCCCACGAACCCCAACACCAGTCCTAACAAACATACTACACCGGACTACATCACACCAGTAATGGTCCTGCGCCCAATATCCTTGAGTCACAAGCTGATAAGAGACTTCTGCAATGGTGAGTCGGGCTGGCCAATTGGTTCCACCCTGAAATGAGGCATGTTCCTTTGCATCCAATGTGACAACCTCATCTCAGTGAAATAGAGATGTAGAGGGGGTACCACAGGAGAGGTCGTGAAATCAATCCAAGAATAGGAATCCAGAAAAGAAACTTTGTTGTCTGGTGTGATTTCACCTTGAGGGTGACACTGGCGGCAAAGAAGACCAGTATGCGCAAAAAGACCGTTAGTCGTCCATCCCGCAATGAAGTTTGCCACATCTGCATACACTGTAAACATCATTCAACTTCCCCAATTTGGCAGAGGAAAATGATTAATAGTACAGTTTTTCATAAAAGAATCTAATACTGCACACCTGGGCCATTTCACCCACACTACATATGTGCAGCAAGCTAAGTCAATAGTTGTCTATCATGTACATACAGGTCTGCTCAGTTTTTTGCCCATCAGAATAAATAAATCACATGTTATACCACATGTAACTTTTTCGACTTTGAAATTTTTTTCCCAAAAATTCACTACATATAATTCTGTAGCTGCTCAGGCAATATTGTTGAAGCTATGTCTTAGTAACAGAAAGTGTGTTACATGCAGTTGAGTTGATGAGATCACACCAAAACATTGAGTCAGTGTATGTAGTCAATCTTTTGGAAGCTTTTTTCAATCTGAAAGAAGTTACAGCATGTATTACATATGAATAACTTGTCCTGATGAGCAGATAACTGAGCAGAACTGTATGTACATGATAACCACATATTCACTGAGCCTGCTACACATATGTAGTGTGGGTGTTATGGCTCAGGTGTGGAGTGATAGACCATTTTATGACAAATCATACTCCCAATCATTTTTCCCTGCCCACTTGGGGAACCCGAATAATGTCTGCAGTGATATGGACATGCAGCATTCCTGAACATCGTAGAAGTAACTGAAAGGATTGGCCGTGAGCTAGTAGACACCATCTGATGGTCTTCATTACTAGGGCAGATGCAAGTTCTTTTAACAGGGACAGCAAAAAGATGGGCAAGCAGAGATTTATTGTTGTTGTCCAATAAGAGCTGCATGAAGCCATTGGCAGAGGCAAAAACGTCAGGTGGGAAAGACAAGGGTGCCTTCTGTCGAAGGGATAAGATTCTGGCCTTGGGAAAGAACAGATCAAATTTTTCCTTGTTGAATTTTGGTTTTGCAGCGCTTGGTGAAATGACGCAATAGAACATTGACCAAGTTGTGACCGTTGACTGTCATCTGTTGACCCCACAATGGTCCCACTGTGCAGATGTAGTATTTTTCCACCATGCAAAATGATTAAAATTAATGTCAAAATGATTAAAAATGCTGTGTTAATGCATAAAAATGCACCATTAATGCGGAAAAATGCAGCATCAATGCAGTAAAATGCAGTGTTAATGCACACACAAAATGAATTCAGAATTCCACCTTTTTCAATTTTGTTTGTCCTTCAGGTCAATCATTTTTCACTTGGGAAAAATACTACATCTGCCCAGTGTCCAAAGAGGGCGTAGAGAGATTCCAGAGTGGATGACTGCCAGCATCAGTTTGTGGTTCCAGGAGATTTACCTTTTGTGTATGATTGATAGGTTGTCAGGGCATGGCAAATGATGTTCTGAGATCCCTTTGGACAACCAGGCTTCTTACCCTTAGACTTGTTGTTGAGCAGCTCGTCTGTGGTGTCGGGAGCGCGGCCTTTGTTAGCCACATACCTGCGTTTGGTCGGTTTTGCCCAAAGCAGTGACCACTTCTTCCCAATTTTTTTTACTTAAACCGTAAGAAATAGATACACCTTTCTTGACCCGCCTATAATCTTGTTCTAAGCTTTTCACAAATGCTAACAACTGAATCATACCAGAAATGATGGTAAATTTCCCTTCACTGTGGAAATGGAAATGCAAATAGTGTCAGCGGACTGAGAAGGAGCTATATCAGTACAAGCGAGACAAACAGTGTGAACAAGATGAGAAAGAGATGGAACAGTTGGGGCGAGCAAGTGTGGAATGGAATTGGTCTATTGATTGCAATGCATACCTGAGAAGGAACTATATCAGTACGAGCAAGACAACAAGTGTGAACGAGATGAGAAAGAGATGGAACAGTTGGGGCAAGCAAGTGTGGAATGGAATTGGTCGAGAGAAGGAAACAACAGGAGTGTAGAAGTACAATATATATATATGTGTGTAGTCTACAGAATGAGATGTGTATCCGTCTGAACCGTAATCCATCCATCCCTGCCTAGTCAGCCTGGCTGATCCAGGTACGGGCCCTGAATATCCTGATCCAGTCAAAGGTGGTGATCAAGATGGTTGGTATGATGAAGGTGCCTGGCCTGGTAGTAGAGCGAACTGGCATCGGACCCAAACGTAGTTACATCGACAAATAGCAAGGGAATGTCAACAAAAGCAAATGATGAAAACTGAAAACATTAACAAAAAAACCTACCAGATCAAATAATATACTTGGTGCATTT
>NW_006768801.1:279827-294362 GCF_000204055.1 Melampsora larici-populina 98AG31 | reverse complement strand
GTGAGAGTTATTGAAAATCAATTAATTAACGTTTGAGAGTGAGAGATACAGAAAAAAAAAAAAAAAAAATCATATTGGGGGGATCTGCGGGCTTCAAGCCACACAGAAACCTTGTGATACCAGAGAGTATGGGTCCTAGCGAGCTCGGGGGCTCTCCGATACCCCAAGGTTGGGTAGGCTAGGACATAGCTCTCCGGTACCTTCTCAGGCACTTTACGTAGTGTCGGGCAAGGAGTAGACCGGGTTTTTAGACCACTCAGGGCCTCTTACGTAGGCCCCGAGGGTCCCCGGTACACCTCCAGGCTCGAGACACCCCCCCCACATTATTCTCAACTTAAGATAGCCTTAAGCTAAGGATAACATAAGGCTGAGAAACCGGAAAACAATGTATTATAATTATTAAGCTTAAGGATATGTACAGCTGTTCTAAGAATTCGTGTCATGGTCGATTTTTTTTTTTTTTGTTTCTTTGACACCTCCATTCAAATTACTGCCCATACAGACGCTGTATACTAGGTCGTGTATAACATATCTTAAGCTAGGTCAGTAGTTCCCCCCCAACTACCAACCCATCCGGTTCACCGGAGACACCTACTCACTCACCGATTAGCCTGATTGATTCTTCAGGTAGCCCAATTTCCCTTCTCTCCATCACTCATCACCTCTCTTCTGACTCATCTAAAACCACCTTCCAGAGATGCCACGTCCAGGTAAATACGATGTTGGTATTAAGGTGTTGGCGGTTCAATATCTGCGAGCCGGAAGGACGATTGACGCTGTACGACGTCTATTGAAGTCGTCCGTCAGCCCACGCACCATTTCGCGATGGCACGCTTTATACCGACGCACGTACTCCGTGGTTCGCAACCCTGCCGATTATGCCAAACTGGGTAGGAACACAAGGTTGACAGATGAAGATCGAGACTTTGTGATTGAGCTACTCGAAGGCAATCCCAGTCTCTACCTGGACGAGTATCGAAATGTGGTGTATCGACGAACTGGAAGTTGGCTCTGCCTAGCCACAGTAGCAAACGATCTCAAGAAGCGGCTCAACGTGTCTGTCAAGAAGACTCGTACTGTGCATCCAAGCCAATGCCCTTTAAAGCGAGCTAGGTATCTACACGCGGTGGGAGGACTTACCCCGGACATGCTCGTCTTTCTAGGTGAGCTGATGAAAATTTTATTTTATTTATGATTTGTTTTGTCTTCATGAGACCGGCCAAATGCTAACAAACAGTAACACGCTTTTTCATTTAGACGAATGCTCCATTCAAGAGAGATACCTCAGACGGGAACATGGCCGAGCGGTCCGCGGGCAGCGTACCTCACGTGTGCCTTGGAGCCGCAGTGGGAAACGGTTTTTGGTCCTACCTGCGATCTTCAGGGGTGGTGTTTTAACCTTGGACTGCCAAGAAGGAGGGTATGATCGCCGCACTTTTGAGGGATTTCTCAAGCATCGCCTTGTGAGTTTGATTAGGAGGTGGTTTCATATGGGAGATGTACTGATCTGTTTTATATGTATGCAGTTTCCTGTGATGAATGCTTATCCACAAGCAAATTCAGTCTTGGTCATGGACAACTGTCGAATCCATCATGGTGGTCGTATAGCTGAACTAGCTGCCGAGAAAGGGATTCGATTGATCTACCTGCCACCCTATTCACCTGATTTAAACCCGATTGAAAAAGCATTCAGTGTTCTCAAATCTTACTTCCGAAGAACTCAAAGCCTTCAGCAAACCCCCGCGGGAGAGAAAATTGACTTGATCTTGGATACCACTTGGGATGTATTCACAGGGGCTCTAATGCACCAACTATATGCGGTGTGTGGGTATTGGGTTTGAATAGTTGATGAATTTTGAAGGTGAGTTCCTTCTGTATTTATCAAAAGGCAAGTTGCTCATCAAGGCCTGTCTGTCTCTGAATCTTAGCAAATGTTTCGACTTACCGATGTGTCGACTTACCGATGTTTCGACTTAATACCAATGTTTCGACTTACCTGTGGCGAGTACATGGTTGGAAGTGGTTTTAGTTGTCTATCTTGAGCTATAGTGATATCTCAGACGTATCTCTTGTTACGCCTTGTTGGAAAGGTTTTAGTTATCAAATTGTTGTTTGTGTAGTGAGGGTTATATTTAGTTACGCCTTCAAGTCCAAATCCGGTTGTCTTCTTAGAGGCACCTTGGATGGATTTTTTTTTGTCCCTCTTGTCTCTTTGTGTGTTGTCCTGGTATCCTGCAATCAAAACATTTTGATCGCAACTATTCATAGACTTGTCTGATCATGAAAGTCTCCAAAACAGATCTTTAACTCTCATCAATATATCAGCAGTCAATAGTGACCTCCATCACTTTAAAGTCTGGCAATCTGGACTTTAAAGTATGACTTGTATTCGGTCTTATACAAGTCATACTTTAAGTGTTGGTTGCTCGGCTGTTTGGGTCAGACCTTTATGAGCCTGAAAGGTTTTCTGGTTGCTTGGCTGTTTGGGTCACTCCTTTAACCGATATGAATGGGTAAAGAGCAAAACAGGGGATATTTTTTATTTCTCATAAAATGAAGAAAAACAAGTCATTGGTTCACATCATCGGTTCACAAGTTTAAAGAAACTGAGATCAAGTTCAAGTGAACTAAAAACAAAAGCGCTTTGCCTCGAAGGCAGTTGAAGAAACAGTAAGAAAAAAAAAGGAACATTTGGTGGGATTTTTTATCGCTCCAACATAACTTGCTTTAGATTTTTGAATAAAGACAATCGAGAGACAGAGATAATCAAATAGACTTAAGATGGTCAAGGAATTTCGGGACAGCTTTCCAAATGTCCTCAGCATGAGCGAAAGGCACTCCCATGCTGTGAAAGTTGGCGATGGTGTAAGTACCACGGTCCAACAAACGACGAACGTCGTCTATGCCTTCATTAGCCAAAACCTCTCGAGTTTTGGTCATATTGGGTTGTATACCAGCAAAAAGTAAGAAAGTCTCAAAGTCGGGAATCGGAACGGACGGAGAAGGCAAACGAAGTGGTTCTGCTGGAGGATCCCCAGCGGCGCCTCCACCAGAATACCCAGGCAAAGGCATAGCTGTGTTTGGGACGGGTGGCATTCCGGGGAACGGAATAGGCTGGCCAGTTGGTGGAAACGCGTGGTGTCCATAATAGTTGTTGTGAACTATGGTCGCGCCAGGTGAAGTCGTATTCGCCGAAATGTCGGCGCCAGGACGGTACAACCCAAGGAGGAGGTTTTTTTCACGCTCATAATCCGCGACGTTGACCCAGGTAAACCCAGGACGAGACATAGGGGGGTTGACAGTGTCAACACCAGGAACTTCATCGGCCTGTGAATGACAAAAATCAGTGGTAGTTGGAGAATGAAGAATCTGAATGAATGACTGACCCAATCATTGGCCCACGTGCGTAAGCGTGCCGTGTTCAAAATAAGGATCTGACTTGGGTCCTTCGGATTCGGCACAGAGGTGATGTTTTCGCCTTTTTTGAAATCTTTTGAGAAGTGTTCCATCAAGATTTGGAGTTTGCGTTCTCCTGGGGTGAGGATGTCCGACTGCCAGAAAGACATGTCAGTCCACTTGAAAGGCATAGGCAGAGCAAAATGAACACAAAAAGACATGAAAGAAAAAACTCACTCCTTCGGATCTGACAGACTCGTCACCATCAGAGCTCTCAGAATCGTCTGGGTGTTCTGGGGGTTCGGCGGTGTTTTTCAAAGATCGAAGTGCATTAGCGGTAACCTTGGGGTTTTCATGCATGATCTTGAAACCCATCTTGGCCGTGTCAGGAGCAGCCATCGCGGCATTCATGAAATCGAAGAAAGAAGTCCCTTCGACGATTTCAAACTTATTGTTACCCTTCGGACGTCCAGCTCCGGTGATAGAAGCCTGAATTTTGAGACTGGAGTCCATCCACGCACGCTGGAGAGCATCTGAGACACCTGGGAGTTGTTTGTTGCAAGACATGAAGAGCTCTCTTTTGAAAACGACAAAGGGACAATGGCGAGGACGGAAAATGAACTGATGGCCGAGTTTTGGGTTGTAGTTGATGTACTTAGGGGCATTGCTCTTGGGCTTGCTGGGTCTGCGTCCTCCAGAGCGTCGCTTCTGTTTCTTCGGTTCAGGAGATTCAGGAACAACCAGTTGCCAGAGATTGAAAGAGACCTGAAAGGCTCGCTCAGGGATCGATTCCGCCGGTTGGTTGAGAATATCATCAGCGGGTATGATATTATCAAAACAATCGACAGGCAATTCTGGTAGGTTGTATGAAACACATGATTAGCAACAGGTAATCCAAGGCTTGGACTGGCATCAAGGACATACCTGGAGCCGGGTTGTGGTTCATATCATCATCTAGGCGACTGCTCGCAGTGAAACTACGCTTTACAGGAGTAACTGACGAGGTAGAGTAGAACGAAGTAGCGGATGCAGGATGATGGAACGTTGGAGAGGTTTGAAACATGGGACTGATGTGAGGATTCATCGAAGAGCCAGAAGAAGACTGGGACGAGGTGAAAGCAGGGAAAGTCGGACCGCTAGCCAATTCGAGACCAGCCGGGGTACGGGTCAATTGAGGGGTCATTGCAGGAGTAATCAAGTCAGTCGGGTCAATCGGGTTAGCCATGTCACCCTTTGAAGGTGACATGGAGGGCAAATAAGACGGAGGTGGTGGGTGAGGCAGGTAATGAGGCGGTAAGTTTGACAACGCTTCCATTTGATTGAGGAAACCCAAAGTGTTACTACAAAAGGTCCTGAGGTTAATGACTATATCTGAAATGTAATGAGACTGACATGCTTACCGACTTGAGGCCACCGTGTCCGCTCCAGAAATCATAGCTTGATAACTGCGAGTGCGAGTACGTGGCGAGGATCGTAAGTTATCAAATCGGCCGTCGGACGGCCTGCAAATGAACCAAAGACAGGAAATCGATGAAGTCAGTGAGACTGATAACCAAAAAAAGAGAAATCTGAGACTCGAACATAGAGAATTTTCTGATTGGCATTTTCTGGGAATTAAACAGACTGATGTCGTCCAAAAACGTGAGGAGTTGGTCCAACGAGATCGAAAGGTAGACCACCATTTATGCCCAATCGCCACCCGATCAAGTTGTGGTTGCTAGAAAAATTTGCCGCAGTCGTATAGTGATGTTGAGTCTTGAAAGGTCTCAGAGCCAAACACCATTGATTCCGACCGGTGATGGAAGACAAGTGAGGTGTTGAGTGAATGCAATTAAGGTGATGCTGAGGGAAAGTGTTGGGTGAGTGAATGGTGCGACCAGGATAGAAGCCCTGTCATCTGCCAGGTCTTCACGTAGGAGGACCTAGCTTAAGATATGTGATACACGACCTAGTATACAGCGCCTGTATGGGCAGTCATTTGAATGGAGGTGTCAAAGAAACAAAAAAAACAAATTCGACCATGACACGAATTCTTAGAACAGCTGTAATTTATAAACACGAGAGCTTGTACACCTATGACTTACCTATAGTAGTAGAGATGGAATGTGTTTTAATGTTGTTGGTTTTTTTTTTGGCTTGAAGCTCATTATTTGAAACATGACACTTTGGTACAACCTATCTTTCATCAAGTCAAATTCTTTCATTTTTCCAAACTCTTCCATGCTAAAGTCTAATTAATCAAAATGATAATCAGTTTAATAAAGTCAAGGATTTTACAATTTACAAAAATCGAGAGTATAATAATACAATTTGATTAACCCAAAACGATTGATCGATCCTTAAACTCAAGTTTTCTGACCACGTAGATGAGCTGTACTTAAACATTGTTGTACAACATTTAATAAATGAGCATTCTCTAAAGCTGCTGCTACTCTTTCCTTATCATTCAATTGCTAAAAAGAAGCAAAAGAAAAAAGTCATCAAAACATCAGAAATTGGTGATCGTTGAGTGATGGGTGAAAATAAAATCCGATTTACTTTGTTGACTGAATTCTCAGATTGATGTGTACCTTCTTTAATCTTAATATCTACTTTAAACCGATCAGGCAAAGCTCTAAGCAGTCGAACTCTAAGTGTCAAGCCTGCGAAAGAAAAAATCAATGAAAAGAAATCCTTCAAGTCATCAACTTGATGAAAAAGAGAGATCGGTTGTAAGATAGATACGAACCAATCAGAGTAGCCATTGAACAATGGGGGATAGTAGGAGTAAATCGAACCATCACATGAGGGTTATCGTCTTCGTCCTCTGGATAAGTTACTTCGATTTGCTCACTTGAGACTACTGATAAGTCTTCCAAAGTGAGTGGATGTTCAGGGTCTGTGATAGACCTGATCAAGTCTAATTTAAATCAGTCAACTTCAGCATAGATCCTAGTATGATAAAAGAAGATGTGTAAACTAACCAAAGATCTCATTAGAATCGATCGGTTGAAGTTCTTCTTGATTCACTTTTTCTTTTGATTTCGAACTCAAGATTGAAGTATTGATGGAACCAGATTCAATGCTATCTTTTAATGAGATTTCATCAAACTTGATGATCTTTTGGTTTTTTGAATTCGATTGAAAGTTTGTTGAATTTGATTTGATTTTAATCGTTGGATTGGCGTTATCCATTTTGGTTGAAAAGGTTTTTTTAGAAGTGAAGAAAATGAAACAACTTGCTTGGTCTTCAAACTGGTCAATCCAAAAAAACCTTGACACATCCAAAATATCTGAACAGCCCTGGTGGTCCGAGTGACCGGCGGCCGGGCGGGGTGGTCGATCTGACAGTGTAAATTCATCATCTGGCAAGAAGTCGTGCAAGAAATCCCAGTGCAGCAAATGCAACTCCATTGCCTGGCTCATCAAAATCTTGTATTGACAAACAAAGGATCAATTCTTTTCGAACGGGTCTAAAATCTTCTAGCTACCTCAACCTCCTGCCAAACTTACCAAACTCTCATCCTCATCCTATCAATCCAGTTTTTCAATTAAACCCTCATGATCTCTGATCATATGCGTGTCCAAATCTTCATAACCTCAACACGAAACTCTAAGATCTCTTATTCAAGAATCTAATTATCACTCTATAACCACCAACTGATTAGTCTCCCAATAACGTCTGACCCCAGCGCAGTTTTGCACCAAAACGCGCTGCGCTGGTACATAAAGTGGACTTTTGTGCTGCGAAGTATCTCGGTCAAAATCGGCAAATCCTCTGCGCTGCGTATCAAAACGCAGTGCAGGGATGATAATTTTGGCGGAGAAACCAGTTGGCTTCAGCAAGAAACTGGGCTGCGGTTGTGGTTTTGGGCATTGGATGAAATGCGGCCGAGCCATTTTGGTGCTCATTGCTGAAGATGGCGCAGTGAATTTTTGGTGAATCCCGATGCCCAATGCGCTAGTGATGATCACCAGGGCACTGAACTGCGCCAGATCTACCAAAATACATACCTTCCTTTGAGAATTACAAACTTTGTCAATCATACCATAGCAATAAGATATTCTCACTTGACTAAAAGACGATTGATAAAGATCCTATGTATTTGAAAGAAACCAATCTTTTGAATTACACTAATATATATATATAAAAGGTAAAAATCCTTATGCAATGCTAGAGGTATAAAAAAAATGAAATTTTTAAAAGTAAGAAAATGATTGATATTATCAAAATCATAAAAAATAAATAAATAAAAATGAGAGAATGTAAGAAGGAAAAAAAAAGGTTAGAAAATTCGAATGATAAAAAAAGAAAATCCAAAGTAGTCAAACAAAAAGGAAAATGAATAAGTAAGATGATTTATGTATACCAGTTTTTGATCATCTCAAACTTGATTTATTCACATCAAATTAAACCAAATCAAATATATGTATTGTATAAAAACATGGTAAAGCAAAGAATAGAACTGAACATAAGAGTACTAGATGTGTAGGTTTTCAATGTGGTACTTGAAGAAGCTAAAAAATCCACAAAAAGAAAAAACATCAGACTATATTGACGACCAGACGGAAAAGACATGAAAAAGCTTACCAGAAGTGATAGTTGAATCATTAAGACGACTAGAATCACTAATAGGTTGAGTATAAGTATTCGAAACACTAAAGTTGCTAACCAAATCACCATTCTTCACACCAGTAAGGTTACCCGTAACATTACCCACACTAAGAGGATCACTAATGTTCACAGAATTGGTAGGAGAATAAGTTGTAGAATTGTCCGTACTAGAAGTATTAGAAACGATGGTGTCGTTGAGATTCTAATGTAAATAAAACCCAAATGAAAAATGAGCGTTTAATGAAATGAATCCTTCTGGTAAGAGGATGCTTGAGTGTGACCTACAGATTGACTAGCTTTGGCACAGGTGTCGTTGGCGAATTTGATTGACAATTCAAGGTTAACTTCATCGCATTGCTGAAAAAAAGATTCGTAAGATGGGTTCTATTAACTACAAGTTTTACACAAAAAAGAAGAATCGAAGAACTTACTCTGTGGTCTTTTCAAGTCAAACCAAGTGAAAAATTGTATAATTATCAAAATATAATCTATTAGTTTAATTACAGTTTGACTATTAGACTTACAACAAGCGAGTACTTCTTTTCGAAAGACTGGATCAGTACATGAGCATGAAGAGTCAGAAGGATCTATAAAAATTTCCAAACCAAAGCTTATCAGACCAGATTACAATTTTCTGATGACCAAGATTTAAATTCAAATAAATATCAGAAAATTTTGTTAGAAGCTCACCGCTACATCTTGTTCTTGAAGCTACCTGAAGTGAACAGGTCACAGCACACGTTGGAATAGTAGTCTACGAAATCCAAAGCAATAAAGAAAAGATTTCTTAGTATCCATTCAAGATGATTTATGTGAGTTGAGAAGTCTCTGAAAAGCAAAAGAAGTTAAAGAAGATACTCACGATGTTGCCATTGACAATTGGATCACGAGAGATGAATTGAAGTTGAGCGAAAGTTACGGTGGGAAAGAAAACCAAGATATGAAGAGAATGCATCTTGAGTTATAAGTTATTTGATGTCTTTGAAGTAAAGAGAGACGTGTTTAAAATCAGATTTAAAGGGATAAAGGTTAATTGAGGAATAAGTTGAAGTTGAAAGTTCAAAGCAAGGGATCAATCCAAAATCAAGATTTTTAAAGTACAGAGAGATGTATGAGGATGTATAACGAGGGGAAATCTTTTAAGAAACGTGTTTTTGTGTAAATACAAAAAATATCAAATGACGTAAAGAATTGTACTCAGACGATGCTGACATGGTGATGTCAACTTTCTCACACTATGATGTCATCTTGCACCACAAAACACACAACTTCATTTGATTAAAAATCCCAAGTCTGAATCGAATCAAAATCAATTCAATATATCACATGAAGAGAGAATTGTTTTGAGGATTTATGTGTACAATCGTAGTTTTTGTGGAATGATTCAAGGAAAGATTTTCTCAAACTTGTACGCTATGGCATCTTAGATTAGCTTGAAGCAAAAGGTGATACTCATAGCCCGGTGAGGTGATAAATTTTACAAAGATAAGTAGAAGCAAGGGAGAAGAGATGAGCTGGTTTAGTTATGCAGACTGAAAGATCTAAGATGGATTTCTGGAATTTGATTGAGAGAAAACAAGAAAAGGTTGATTTGATAGTTCTGCATGTTCATGATGAGAAAAATTGTAGATATCATGATGAGGATGGTTTGATTTGGAAAATGTTTGATTGGCAAGATGCAAGAGAAAGTCAAAGGACAACATCACAGAATGAAAGATTTCAAATCACAGTCTTGTTTGCATCCAGTTCATGAACACTTCATCCTTGCAGTTTGATTGAGACTGGACATGGGATGGAAGGACTGATGGAACTTGAAAGTGTGGATCGGATCGGATAATAAAATAAAACTAAATTAAATAAAAAATAAAAATCATAATAGTCTTCTTCATCAACATCATCATCATCAAGAACCACCAAACGAGACGATGAACACTTTACCAAGTTCACCAACACCAACACCATCACCATTAAACTATAAAACATATACATCAAAACAACAACAACATCAACTCAAATCAAACTCAAACCATCATTCATCTTCTTCACTTTCAACTATCAATTCATCATCAAAAGATCTCAATCAAAGACCTTCAAGTCTAACTTCATTACCTATCATACATCATCAATTCTTAGATCATTCATCATCATCATCATCATCACCTCATCTAAATTCAATTCGTCAATCAAACCATCATCAACATTCAAGATCCATCAATTCGATCAACAGTAACACCTCATCACCTATCAACTCAAGACCGACCACCCCAGCTCTGTTTCATCAAGCTACTTCATCTTCATCTAGTTCTTCTAAATTCTCATCACTCCCACCGTCTCACACACAAGTTCCATTCAGATCAGGATTCCAACCCAAAGGAGTTTATCGAAACCGTACTGATCTTTTGGTTTCATTTAGAAAAGGTAAAGAAGAAATCAAACGATTAGAAGAAAGTAGGTTACAGAAAAGGTTAGAAAGATTAATCGATTTACATTTCCCGAACCCATCTACTTCAACTTCCAATTCAACTTCAAAAGACGATCATCATACCACAGCAACACCACTTTTGAATTCATTTACAAGTCTTACAAATCATTATCTTTCAGGTTTGATCGAAAGTACATCAACTATCAGATCCAAAGAACAAACCATAGTAAGATGGCAAGAAGATTCAGAAATCAAACGATGTACGATTTGTAATTCACAATTCAGTGTAAGAGTACGAAAACATCATTGTAGGTTATGTGGAAAAGTGATCTGTTTCTTACCGATTGATGAACCGATTCATGGAGCTGGAGAAGAAGAAAAACAAACTCGAAAAGAAAGGTGTTCAAGTTTTATTAGATTCGAATGGGATAGTGAAGAATTAATCAAGTCTAGAATCATGACCAATGAATCGAATTCGGGTCAAGAGAAATCATGGAACTTAAACCAAGATCAACATTATCAAGGAAGAATCATTGAATTGAATGACGAAGAGATCGGGATGAGTGCAGATGATCGACAAAGCGTCTTTGATATGATTCATAAAAAACCAGATCCGAATTCGGTTCCACAACAGAATCCGTTGATCTCTAAACCTAAAGGTGTAAGAGTCTGTCGAGAATGTTTAACGATCGTCTTGAGAAGACAATCGATGACTTATCCTATCGATCTTCCAGAGTACTTGAAACTTTATTCGATCCTCAAACAATTACAAGATGAAATCGAACGTAGTTTACCTGAGTTTCAAGAAATGATGATCAATTCAAAGTCAGTCCATCAGATCCCATTCAAATTCCCTCAAATCACTTCTCTCATTCATTAATCTTTATTTTTGAAAAATAGGAATCCCACTTCGAATCTAAACCCAAGTAAACCATTACCACCACTTCAATTAATGAACATGAGAAAAAGACTTTTACGAAACCTACAATCCTACGATTCGACCTCCAAAAGGTTATCCCACCTAACCCATCCTTCAAACTCGAACCATTCTCAAAACACATCAGAAGAAAGGTTAAAGAAAGCTATCATCACTCGTTCTGCATTCTTCTTACGTGATCATATGGGATTAATCAGAAGTATTGGAGGATTCGATGTGATTGAATTACCCAAGAGTTCTTCTACTGGTTCGACTAAACATGATAAGCCTTTTTCGGTTAGGTCTAAAGCTTTGATTCCAGCTGAAAGAATCGAATCTAACACAATTTCAAAAGAGAATGAAATCTTACCTTTTAATTCGAATTCCAATTCGATTCAAACTAGTCTAAGTAATCAAACTAATCAAGACTTTAATCAATTAAATGTACTTTTAGAACAAGAAAGATTGGTTGAAGGATACCTAGAAGAAGCTAATTCAAGAAGACAATTAGAAGATTCAGTAAGTTTAAAGATCAGTTTAGATGAATTGTAAGTCTTGTTTTCTTTTTGGAAAGATAAACACTACTTGAAGATTGTTTCAGATCACTGAGTTCCTTTTCCTTTTGTTCTATTTGGTATTTGTTCTTTTGTGGTTTGACTTTTGATTAGACGTGAAGAAATTAAAGTCTTGAAAGATAAACTGAAGAACCATTAAAAAAACCAAAAAACTATTCGATTTGATTTGTAAAATAATATAAAACCCCCTAGAAACCATCACAAATTCTTAAACAGTTTTACATATGTACATACGTAGATTTTGGATGATCATCAAAGATGTTTTTTCAAAGTTGAATACACCTTCATCTAACTACAAAATCGTCTGTGTTTTCTTTCCTTTTGCAACCAATCAATTACTTGTTAAGCCCATGTATATGTGTGTGGTATATAATCCTTTTTGGTTTCTATATTCTCTATCTTATATTCTTATTTTTGATTAATCTTTTCATGGACTTCATCTGATTTTTCTTTCTTTTTTTGATCAATTCTTTCTTTTTGATCAATTCTTTCTTTTTGATCAATTCTTTTCTTTTGATTGAAATTCAATTCTATTTCTTTCGAAAACCCTTTCAAAAGAAAATCTGATCCTCTGTGTGTGTATTTGAAATCAGATCCAATTTGACTTTTTTTTACAAGATCCAAAGTACCAATCAACTCATGGTTTCCAATCTTACGTTTGAAAAAAAAATCTGTCTGCAATTCAATCATTCCAAAAAAAACAAACACTTTTTACCTTCTCATGAGTAATGGTCAACTTACTAACACATGGACTAGAAGAACCCCTCAAAACCTCTCCAAAAAAACACAAAACAACACATCTTCAACTTTCTTAATTCTATTGGCAACGCAGCAACAGTTACTGTACTAGTACCGGTATAGTACAGTACAGTATCTGTTTTTGCCAGTACAGTACCTGGCAGTATCGTACCTAGGAGCCAGGTACTTTACTACAGGTCATGAAATTTTATTTTTTTAGTCGAGGTATTACTTTTGCTAAAAAGCTTGGCCCGATCGAGAAAAAATAAAACAGAATCAGACCCAGATTTCGCCGCAGCAGTCACAACGCAGCAGAGAGAAAGATTTTGGGGGTGCTGTTGGCTCTGGTGCGAGCTCCCAGTCATATCCTTCAAATCCCTGTCCCTGTTGATTACTTTGTTTTCATCACTAAACTCAACTCAGTCGCTCGCTGCTTCTCACATCCTGGAAACGTGTTTATCAATCGTGGCCAACCCATTGCTGATCTGTAGGAAAAAGGTACACTTTTTTTACTTCAATTCCTCCCATTTGTCTCCTCAGTGCAATTAATTGAACTTACTGATGATCCCCAATATCATTTCTAGGTATCCTTCTACAATGCATACCACCATACTTTCCCAAGTTGAACCCTATCAATTTTGGATTCAATGTGTCAAAGTTTGTTGTCTCGAGATCACAAGTTTTAGTTACGAGGCCAAATCCAGTCGAACGGAATTTTGTATCATCATTGTGGTTTTCAGATATTTGAAGGGGAGCTCGTTTGTTTGTATTAGATGAATTGTAGTTAGAGAAGATTGTCATCGTATAAAAATTAGAAACAAGGAATTATAGATAAGATTGGCGTGAAACTGAAATCGTTTCAATCTTCTTCAAAGGATCACAAGCAAAGCGATCGATTTTGATCTTGTTTGTGAAATCAGTCTCTAGATTACACAAGAGAGCTGAGATTTTTCACAATCTTTTCTGTAGGAGCATAGGAAGGTTGATTGGTTTTGACCGAGCAAAATCAATCGATTCTTGGATGTGGAATGTCTTCAAAAAAATGAGATCGTTGTTAATCTTGACTTCAAACCCGATGAGATCTTAGGTTTTATTTCATAAGAGATTTGAGATTGTTCTCAAGTTGCGATCATAGGATTGCCTTGTAGGAGAATCAATCAGGAATTGATTGGTTTTGATATTGGTCATAACCAGTCGATGTTTCTGATGATCTTGCTTACCTTGAAAAGTCACTCACATTTGAGATATCTTTCATGAGATATCCAATTGTTATTCAGCATAGCTTGGCACCGGACAAGTTGAGGATATTAGGATACATCTCATTCAACTTGGCTTTTCTCTCACATTAGCACAGCAGTTGTGAGCTCCGTAAAAACTTCATCATCATTTCTTTTTTTGATTTGTTAACAAATGCTTGTTATGATCAATCCAACAATTCAAAACCTTCTTGAAAGAGTGTGGGAAGAAAGAGCTGGTGAGGTGATGGTGAGACAAAGCTAGGCAAGAAGATCACGGATATCAGACTGTGTTGTGAGGATGGTCATCTGAATCGAACAATACAAAAAGTTTGTTAGAAAGCACACCAATAGATAATAAAGAAGAGATATATTTTAATGTAACTTGTAAAGTGACTTACCAAGAGTTTGACAACGTCATCTTGCAAGAGTGTGCAAAGAAAGAGGTCAAGGTGATGGGGAACTAGAGCCTAGAGATGGGTGATGGACCAGCGGAATGGTAGGGAGGTCGCACCAGAGCCGACAGGACCAGACAGCACCCCCAAAATCCTTCTCTCTGCTGCGTTGTGACTGCTGCGGCAAAATCTGGGTCTGATTCTGTTTTATTTTTTCTCGATCAGACCAAGCTTTTTAGCAAAAGTAATACTTACCGGGTATAG